>NW_005841938.1:1980234-1981630 GCF_000455745.1 Alligator sinensis | reverse complement strand
CTGCTGAACGATGCTCTATCATAAAAGGAAAGCATGTTTTTCCAATGCCTTGCTAAAAATAAAGAAAAATAGAAAAAAAGAACTAAACCATTTTTAGTCTGAACCAGAAACAATACATAGGTAATTTTTATCAAGTTTAAAGCTCATTTTTATTTAGATTGTCTTCGAGAAATAAATTGCAGTGGTAGTTTGAATGTGTTGCCCAGTTGAGTGGGTTGGCAAAATAAAGACAGATTGCAACAGACTACCCAAATGTTTCTTTTTGGGAAAACAGCCATTCTAGACGCCTCCAGCAGGTTTTATCTAAGAAGATACCCAGTTCATTCTTTACAGCTCACATGCCACCTAGCGACCTATCAAGGATTTGCATCTTTTCTTCACAATGCATATATTGGGCATAACAAATCATTCACCTGTCTTGGACTCTCTCTCTCTCATCACATTGTACCAACATGACTGCAGGGAACCACCAACCCCTTGCTTAAAGGGTCCAATTCTGAAAGGTGCTTGGTACCTATTACGAGATATTATGGACTCTGAACTGCCAGTGGGAGTGGAGGCTTTTTAGCACTTACTGAGATTATGCCATTCTTATTTTCTCAGTAGGTCTAGGCATAAAGCAAAAAAAGCCCATGCAGGGGTGGAAGGTGTGCACATGTGTGGAGCATCTATTGGTTCTTCAGCCATACAACTTTATGGGAGTGCAGATAGCCTCAAGGAAAATTGCTGCTCCACCAATGTCTTCACGAGCAATACAAAAATGATCCAAGGTCAGCATTTTTCTGCTTAAATCTGAAAGTCAAACTTGCAGAGAGTTTGTCCCTTCACCCTGCCAATCAGCACTCAGCTGTGGACTACATCATGGTTGACGGAAGGAAACAAGAGTTCTCAGTGGAAAGTCTTTGGGGATGGACCTTTTAGGCCTCTGAAACAGAGAACCTCAGAGCAATAAATGTACAGTGTCCAGTTTGACAATGCCATTCCATCAAACCTATCATTACTGTTTGCATCGCAGCAGCATCTAGGTTCCCAGGCCTGGAGCAAGACACCATTGTGCTATGGACCACAACAACACAGGACAAAATGAAGATTTCAGCCTCAAAAAATATATGCCAGCTGAGTTCTTTAAAGGAACTTATGGGTGGTATTTAAAACCTTCTCCACTGGACCAAGATCAAATAATTCATTTTCCATCAGATGACAGTACCCTTTAGGCACTTATAAGACTCCGTTTTTCTGACCCCCATCTAAACCATAGACATCCTATGTTCAATTTAACCCACCAATCAGGGATGGATCCAGAGGGGTTCAGTGGACTGGACCATGCTCCTGCAGCCTCTGGGGACTTTTTTAAAGCAGATAAGAATCCCTCCCCACTAAGAGACATCCCCGCTCT
>NW_005841938.1:1968721-1980203 GCF_000455745.1 Alligator sinensis | reverse complement strand
TGCTGCTGCTGCTTTCCCTGCTGTCTTGGGAGCAGGGAAGCTTCAGGGCTACTTTTGCCTGTTCCGGCCAGGCTGCGCAGAGGCTGGGCTCAGCTGGGACTGTGGGCTGGAAGTAGAGGGAGGGAAGTCCCTGGAAGCATAGTCTGTCTGCACCAGTGATAGGGAGAGGGAGTGGAGGAGGAAGCTGGGAGCAGGGGTGCAACTCTATATTACAGGGTGCTGTTCCCACATCTCCTTTGCCGAATCCTGGACCTGCCCCTGAGATCAAGGGGAATAAGACACAATGAAAATACTAATCTTCCTTCCTGCCTGCAGCCGGAATAAGGGAAAGGAAAACTGCCAGGCAGTGCAATGTCTAAAAACCCAGACCCTGTTGGCACGGTTTGAAAATCCTCCTTTATACCAAATCTGAGGATGAGAAGGGAGTTAATGATAATTGCACCCCGAGCTCTCAAGCATTCTGTGACAGGGACAGCACAATGGGTTCTAGCTCACAGTGGCAGCTCTTCTAGGTAAAGCTGCAAATAAAGAAAGAAATCAATGCACACAGAGCTCTTCACTCCTGATCAGGACAGTAATCCACTTATGTTTCCTTCACCTGTACCCATATCTGCCTCGCTTTCCACCTTCTTATCCCACAAAAAGTGTAACTGGTTGTACAACAGGCAAGGCAAACCTAGGCTTCTTTGCGTTAGTGCAGCACTTAGTTCCTTGAAAGAAAGCAGTTATTGGTTTTTTCAGTGAATTTTCACCTAGCTCTTACTACAGTCAAACTGCAGCCAGTGTTATAATTTGACTTGCCTTTGGACTCTCTCAGTGTTTTCTCTCACACCATATGTGACTAGTGAACCACACTCAGACATATTAGATTTTCCAGCAGCACTCGGTGATTTACCCATTTGTGTTCATGCTTTAAAATACCAAGCCCGCTGAATGGATCTCAGTTGCATTGACTTGTAAATAAATCACAGAAGACATTGATTTAGGTGTCCCTATCCCTCACCATCCTCAGGCTACAAGTAATTAACTTTAGGTGAGCCCGTCCAAGTGTGATACCACACCATCCCTGCACGTATGGCGGGGTCACCGCGCCAAGGACAAGTGTCAGAGTGCTATAAAATGCACCGCTTGCATTACGAGTTTCCTGTGAACACGCTCATCATTGCGTTTTGCCTGGCTGCAGGGTCACTCTCCCAGAAATTATACTTCCCTTGCACTTTCATACCATGAACATTTTTGCATTGAAAACTGTGGATTTGGTTTCCTGTTCAAGAAATTTACCCATGAAAAAGGTAACCCGGGGAGAAAGAACCCGTGTCAAACTGGTACAAAATAAATACAAATACACTAAATCAAAAATACTTACAATTCAGTTCCTTTTCCAGTTCATTAGGACTGCTTTGCAAACCTCTGCCAATCGTAGGGGGACTCTTAAAGTACTTCAAAAAGCACTAATTCAGACACCACTGTTACCAGGTATCCCCAGTTCAGCCATCTCTGCTTTAAAGCACTGTAACTTACAGTGATGAATTCAGAGTAGCTAAACTATAAGTTTACTGTTGCATTAAGGGATTGTCTATTAAAATGTGGAGATAACTTGGAATATGATAGGACACTGGGAACTTGCAGTCTAGGTAATTAATAACCCAGTATAAATCCTACTTTTGCCAGTTAGTTTGGTGCATTTCCTAGCGATTAGTCTATCACGAAAAGGTAAAATATCAACTAATTTAAATATTTCCAAAAAATTACAAAAGAATAAAAGGTGCCTAAAAGACATTAGAATTGAGTATATTTTTCCTTGAGAACTATTTATAAAACAGTTTTGAGCGTGCAAATGTTAATAAGGAATAACAGATGTGCAACAATTTTATGCAAACTATAAAATGGTTTCTTTTGAAAAGAATGCTGCAGACGAGAGTTTTATACATAACTTGGCTTTGGGGCCAAGATCAAATTCAGCAATAGCTTAAGATCTAAAACACCCCCTAACTGGGAACTGAGGGTGTAATCTTCCAAGGTGTTGAGCACTTTCAGCTATCAGCAACAAAAAGAAATAGCAGACAGATGTACATAAACTTCCCCAACATGCTCAGGATGCTGCAGACTTAGCCATTATATCCTGCAATTGCAGTCACGCATCCTTCAGCCATAACCCATAACATCAAAAGACACCTTACCACTAATATTAAACATAATTTAATCTTTTTTTGCAGTTAATTAACATCAAACAATCCCAAGTCGCTCAAAACAAGTGTCTTGAGGTTAGTTAGATGTGAAGGATTATCTGCTGATAACATGCAATTAATTCCACAGAGCAGATTATAATGGCTAAAACAGATCGAAGTGACAAATTTTAGCACTAAAGATGCATGGAAGCCTATTTTCATTAGGCCCCAGCTGGTGAGCATAATCAAATGTATCAAAGCACACAAGGATATACATAGACTCATTGACTTCAACAGGACTACCCACATGCTGCGAGTTAAGCATAGTTGTAAATGGGGTTCTTAAAAACCCAAAAGGAAAGCCCAGAAGTCCATGTAACCTGCTCCCGCCATCCCTTGAAATATGGAGAAAGTGGCATGAGGTTTCTAACCAGCTTTTTCATTTGAACTTGTCTCGAGGAGAAACGAAATTGCTTATTTACCATGTGCAGCTCAGCTGACAGACTTCATTCTTGATCAGGATATTATACAAACCACTTGTTAAATCTCCATAATCCCCTTAATGCAACCCACGCTGGTTTAAATATTAAAAATCACTATTGTTTCCATTATCCTTTTAATTAGATGATAGTGTGACTAATACACAATATTAAAGTCAATTATTTAATTGCACAATGATCTTATTTTACATTTTACTCTTGCCAGGTATTTCAAATGTCAGGTTTGATATAGTTATTCAATTACTGTACAGTATCTCATCTGCATATTTTATATAAACTGGTAAATCAACTCGATACTTAAAGCTATTACTAAAATATACACTAGGTGTGAAATGACACCATAAATCATTGCACCCTGGATATACTTGATGTTCTCAAACCTTATAGTCATCGTTGCAATCCCTTTGCAGGTATACAGATAGGAGGACAAGATGCCAAAGCTTTCCCCCGTTGCTGGCCAGGAGTTAACTAATATACGCTTGAAACGGAGACCGTTCTCTATGTTGTGTCTCGAAAGAAGGAGGAATGAAAGTGAGGCAATGGCTAGGACACCAGTTCTTGCAAAGCAAATAAGTATTGGCTCATCCATAAGCTGGTGCTTATCTGCTTTGTTGGGTTGGTCCCCACCCTAAACCTGCAGGAAATCACTCCCTAGGAGAAATTCTTCTGGATGCAGTTTCCTTCCCGGTGTAATACTGTGTTGTCCCTCTCAGGCACAATCTAGGATTTGCACTACATGCCTACATTCCGAAGTACGTGGAGATGTTTTCTTATTTCTATTCAGAATAAAATTGTCGCTGGCTTTCCAGAAGGAAGGATTAAAATGATGCTAATAAAAACTTGAGAATAAATTACACAGGCAGTTCTTGGAAAGTCATCACGCTGGATGAGAAACTAAATATAACTTCCCTGACAGGCCAAAGTTCTTGTAAAGGGGAAAGTGACCCCTTTTCAGAGAGTCTTAGGCAAGAGCTGGCCAGGACCTTTTCATTGCTAAAAGCCAATTTATTGAAACCAAAGCTGTTTTCAGCATAAAAGGATCTGATCTGATGAATTTTCTGTTTGAAGAAAAGCCACTGAACGTTTGGAGCGACATATTCGGACATTTTTCAATTTTAAATCTTGGCTCATTTATTGTAAAAATTGTAATCTAAAGAGATTTGAATTGCCCACATCCAAATTGTTTTAATTTTTCAGGTTTCAAAAACTTTCAGAGATGTTGGCTTGTCATCCTGATTTTAGAAGGTTTATTTTTGAAATATTTCATTTCTCATTGGATGGTAAAACTTTAATGCTCAACTCGCATCCCAACCCATCTTCACCTTATGAACCTGAATATAAAAATGTCATGTATTTTTTTTAATTCTAAAATTTTCTGCACTGAAATTTCTGTAAAGGATACAGTTTAAGTAAAGACCTTCCCAATTACACTCAATATTATGAGCATCTGGACACGATAAAGAGCACTAAACCTAAAGAGAACATTTTTAGAAGTCTAATTTGTAAAGCACCCAAAAAATACTGTACTCCAGTATTTAATATAAAGAGATTATGCTGCAGGCTGTATAGCACAATCTAAACAAAAAAGGAATATTTTTTCATAACAAAATGAAAATAAGTTAGGTGCAATTTAAATTTTAAAGCCATTAAGAAAGTGGTAGTTATTAATGCCTGTATAAATGCAGTAATTTGAAAGCACTTGTAATTATCCGAGCTGTAAAATTCAAATCAAGCTCCAGAGCAGGGTAGTCAGGTGAAATCAGTTCTCTTCTAAATCAAAAAACTGCCACCTACAAAACAGCTATTAGACCACCTCAGATGTGTGGAATTGAAACATTATCTAAAACAAAGCAGAGGGAGGAAAAAAAACCGAATAGCCCATCTGAGAGATGAGACTGCTGAAAGATGAGGTGAAATATAATTTCCAGAGGACTGATAAGAGTGCAAGTGTGATCAGAACTACCAGTTCATGGGAAACAGAAAAAGCAAATGCAGCATAGATGTGGCCAAGTGCAAGGCTAAAAATGAATGGACTCCTTGGTGACAGCTAAAATTTAGCAAAAGGAGATTTGAAATCTTGATTGGATTATGATTACTAAAAAGCCATGTCCAAAAGAGACGCTGTTTATTGTTGTGACAACAACTGACTAGCCATGGAGCATTGCACTGGTTTTTATTAAGTCTAAATATTTGGGGGAGACAGAAGAGCTCAGTGAAGTCGTGGTGTGGTGCAAACTTTGGCTGCAAGATATCAAGTTCAAAATCTGCGCTCCCTCTTGCAGCACCTGGGAAATATATTGTACGTTGTCATGCTCTAGTCCAGAGAAATGTTATATGTTCATTGCAGGAATCACTTTGGACTTGTGTTCCACTGGGAGTCCCATTAGATCACAGAAAATGAGGGTTGGAAGGGACCTCAGGAGGTCATCTAGTCCAAAACCCTGCTCAAAGCAGGACCATCCCCAAATAGATCATCCCAGCCAAATTTTTGTCTAGTCAGATATTAAAAACCTCCAAGGATGGAGAGCCCACAACCTCTCTGGGTAACCTGTTCCAGTGCTTCTCCACCCTCTTAGCAAGAAAGTTTTTCCTAATATCCAACCTCAACTTCCCTTGCTGCAACTTGAGCCCATTGCTCTTTGTTCTGTCATCTGTCACCTCTGAGAACAGCCCAGCTCCATCCTATTTTGAACCCCCTTGAGGGAGTTAAAGACTGCTAATTAAATCCCCTCAAAGTCTTCTCTTCTCCACACTAATCAAACCCAGTGCCTTCAGCTTCTCCTTGCAAGTCATGTCTCCCAGCCCTCTCACCACATTCATTGCCTTCTCTGGACTCTCCAGTTTGTCCACATCCTTCCTGGAGTGACACACCCAAAACTGGACACAGGACTCCAGATGTGGCTTCACCAGTGTCGAAGAGGGGAAGAATCGCTTCCTTTGATCTGCTGGCAACGCTCACATCAATGCAGCCTGGTATGTGGTTAGCCATCTTCACATAAGGGCACACTGCTGGCTCATATTCATCAGCTTATTGTCCACCATTTGTCCACATCCTTCCTGGAGTGACACACCCAAAACTGGACACAGGACTCCAGATGTGGCTTCACCAGTGTCGAAGAGGGGAAGAATCGCTTCCTTTGATCTGCTGGCAACGCTCACATCAATGCAGCCTGGTATGTGGTTAGCCATCTTCACATAAGGGCACACTGCTGGCTCATATTCATCAGCTTATTTTCCACCATCATCCCCCAGTCCTTTTCTGCAGAGCTGCTGCTTAGCCAGTCAGTCCCCAGCCTGTACTGGTGCATGGGACTGTTCTGTCCTAAGTGCAGGACTTTGCACTTGTCCTTGTTGAAAACCCGCATGAGATTTCTTTTGGCCCAGTCCTCCAATTTGTCAAGGTCTCTCTGGGCATGCCTATGTGAAACGTTATGATGATGTTGCAATGAGCTAGTGACATAGCTCGTCTCTATGGTGATGTAGCATTGGCAGACACTAATCATGATGCCGCCACTTCTGTGCAGTTTGATCCATGTGCCACTGGGACTGTGCAGTACTGGTGAGTACTCTGCATTTAGGACTTGCTTTAATACTAAAGCAAGTCCTAAATGACTGTGCAGTACCAACCAGCCAGTTTTCTATCCACCTTACAGTTCATTCATCCACTTCCTTAGCTTGCCTGAAAGAACATGGTGTACAGAAACACTGTATCAAAAACCTTGCTAAAGTCAAGGTATACCATATCCACTGGTCTCCCTGCATCCAGAGAGAGTCATCTCATCATAGAAGGGAGTCAGGTTCATCAGACATGACTTGCCCCTGTTGAATCCATGCTGACTGCTCCTAATCACCTTCTCCTCCTCCTCCAAGTGCTTAGAACTAGATTCCTTGAGGACCTGCTCCATGATTTTTCCAGGAACTGATGTGAGGCTCACTAGTCTGTAGTTCCCTAGATCCTCCTTTTTCCCTTTCTTAAATATGGGCACTATGTTTATCCTTTTCCAATCATCTGGGACCTCTGATAATCACCATGAGATGATGGCCAGTGGCTCTGCAATCACATCAGCCAACTCCCTCAGCACCCTCGGGTGCATCCCATCTGGTTCCATGGACTCGTGCAAGTCCAGTTTTTCTCAATAGTCCCCAACATGTTCTTTTGCCACAGCTGGCTGCTCACTTTTTCCCCCAAACTCTACCACCAGGTGCAGTAGTCTGGAAGCTGACCTTGCCTACAAAGACTGAGGTGAAAGAGGCATTGAGCACTTCAGCCTTTTCTGCATGCTCTGTCACTAGGTTGCCTCCCCCATTCAGTAAGGGATGCACACTTTCCCTGATCCTCCTTTTGCTAGACTTTGTAGAAACCCTTCTTGGTACGCTTCACATCCCTTGCTAGCTGCAACTCCAATTGCGCTTTGGCCTTCCTGACTTCATCCCTGCATGCCCGAGCAATGCTCTTATACTCCTCCCTAGTTATTTGTCCAATTTTCCACTTCTTATAAGCTTCCTTTTTGTGACTGAGTTTACTAAAGAGTTCCCTGCTAAGCCAAGCTGGTCTTCTACCACACTTACTAGTTTCCCTGCATATTGCGATGGTTTATTCCTGCATTCTCAGTAAAGTTTCTTTAAAGTACAGCCAGCTCTCCTGGACTCCTCTCCCCCTTGCCCATTACTTGTAATCAGGAGTGGCCAACTCTCAGCATGCATGCTGCAAGCAATACATGCAGCCCCTTTATGTGACATGCAGTAGGTCCGTCATGAAGGTTCGGGGGCTGGACTCGATGATCTTCCGAGGTCCCTTTCAGCCCTAATGTCTATGAAATGAATGAGGGAACAGAGCAACGGATCAGGAACCCAGGGAGCGGGCAAGGCTTACCTTGTGATGCATCTGCCAAAAAGGTTGGCCCCCACTGGGCTAGATGATGATAATGGTTCTATAATTATCCCTCTTGCACTCAAAAGATAGGGCTAAGGAGGGATTACAATAGTAACAAGCTCCATGCATTTACACAAAGATAGGATGTGGCCAGTCTCCCAGCAGCAACATGCACAGACAGCTTCAGTGTGAGAGTTTCCTAAAGCAGTTCTACTAAGTACAAGGCAAGAGTCCCATTGATTTTAGCAACCATTAATAAACTTAGCTCACAGGGCAGGCCTTGGATCTTCTTAATGGTTTGCATTTTGGATCCAAGAATGTAGTCTGGCCTCTCTGCTTTACTACCCTCTGAAATAACCTGAAATGGCAATGTGACCAAACGGTTGTAATAGGAAAGCTCTTATGCTATGGTTCTCTCTATGGCAACTAGCTTCTTCTGCCTCTTCTCTCTGCTTCATTCAACATTTTGTACCTAAAAATCCTCCTCCTCCGTCATATCCCCCTATCTAACTCTATGTTCCATGGCAAGCAAGTTCACCGACCTCCCTGAAAAGCGAGGTTAAAAAAAAAAAAAATATGAACCTTTAAGACAGTAGCCAGCTCTGGCCCAAACACTGTCTTCAGCAGCAGGGAAGTTTCCTTCCTGAATGTATGGAAGCAAGATCCAGTTATGAAAACATATGATCTCAAACATCTTCAGGTTTTTGCATTTAAAGGGAAGCCAGACAAAAGCTAGGACACATACTGATTTGGAGATCTGTTGGAAACCAGAGTGAAACCCTTTCAGCATACTGGTACACTTGGGTTGTTGAAACTGGGAAAGGGGAATGCACAGTTCTTTCTACTTAAAAGTCTACTTCCCACATCCTTAACATTTGACCAGAGGCAGAAAGGGAGCAGTAACCTTATTGCTACTACATGTAGTTTTTGTTTGCTAATTCGATTTAATGTGTGCATTATATTTTAAGGGACCTTAAGTACTTTTAGATGGCCATAGATCTAAATTGTATACATAAATCTTCCCTTTCCCCACAACTATGCCCTGTATAATGTTACTTTAATTAGCACAGACTGCACAGTTCCACCACTACCACAAGTCACTGTGATTTAAAAATAACACTTCATTCCTCCTCTCCCATCCCAATCATTGTAGCTAAGATTTTACAACTCTCTTATCACCCTGGTATTACAGCCATTTCAGTTCACATCTGGCTAAAATTTGGTGGTTGCTGCGGAGGCAAATTTTCTTATAAGTAAATTTTGTAAATTGGTTATAGCACTCTTAGTTAAGCAACAAAAACAGATGGAGCCTCTACTTTCAGACAAGGTTGTGTGTGCGTGCATGTCTATTTGTCAAGAGCAATTTAAAAGTGTTTTTAATTAAAAATGAAATTTTACAGTCTGCTCCACAGAAGTTCTTACTTTGCAAAGTCTGTTGAAATGAATAATTGAACTGATTTCAATGGGACTGTATGCACAGAAGTAATAATGTAAGATGAGCACAAACAATTAAAGGGAAACAGACCAAAACACACCGAGTACAGCAAACAAGCACAGAAATCCAGCCTCGCCCAACATGAAAAATTCATGTACTTTTTTTCCCCCCTAAATAGGCAAAAAAAACCAAACGAACAAAAAAAAACTTAGATCTCACTTTTTGTACAATATAAAGTTAGAGACAAACAAAAGCATATTTCCAACATGAATTACCTTCAAAAGCAGTGACAGCAAATGGGCTCCTCTTTTTCTTACATGTCTAAGTGAAGCTACTGCTCACGTGTGATGTAGGATTGACAGCTTTGGAAAGCGACCATGTGTCACACTCCAGACGGGGACAGAATGGGATGGTGCAAGTGTTCTGTGCACCTATTATAGGTACTATGAGAGGCACATAATAGATATCTAAGAGCCTGTTTCTAATTTCATTTGTAAAAGCATAGACTGGGATTTTGGAGATTCAATTCCTTTCTTTGCCAAAGTCTTCCTGCATTACTGACAAGCTATTTAGGTTCATTTTTCAGAAGGGTCCTTTGAAAAAAAAAAAAAAGAAAATTATATCACTCTTCTGTATCTCAGTTCCCCATGAATAGGAGAGGAATTATGCTTCCTTTCTTCTTATCCATCTTTGCCTGTATGCTGAGGAATGAGCTCCCCTCTTCATTGTTTGTTTATGCAATGCTTGGCACAGTCATGCCATAACCTCTACTGGGGTCTAATTAATGACAAGTTTACCCTCATCTAATTCAGGAGTTGCTCAGCCAAAAATCAATGGAGTCACACCAATAATAGAGAATAATCAAGTGCCAAGTTTCTCGCGCTGCATTGATGGACAGCTGTTTTTTGTTTTGTTTTGGTTTTAAAGGGAAGCAAAAGGATAGCTTGTTCTTTGTACTCAGTTGTTGCACTCACTATAGAGACAGTTGAGAAGGGGGCTGAATTAATGTCTATCCATGTAGTTCATTTGAGGAGCCCCCACTCTAGAAACAGACATGCTGGCTCAGAGCAGTCACCCTGCTAAATCCAGCATCTTATCCCTGTTAGTGCCTAGTAAGAGAGGATCCAGAGGTGGGTGCACAAATCGTCTTATTGGGCCCTAAGAGCTGGACTTGTACACATTCATTTGGCACAGGTCAAACACCTAATAGATTAAATGTTCTTATCCCCAGACTGAATTTGAACCTGTGACCTAGAGGCGAACAATTCTTTCACCCACTACTAGGCCCATAGAGACTCCTCAGCAATCACCCTGAAGTCAACCAGTCTTGCATCAGTTTAAAAGACAAATTGATTTTCTGTTTCCAGATAAGATAGTAATGTCAATGAACAATAGGCCTGATCAGCTGCCACAATAGCAGGTATGCCTAAAGTAGAGGCAGAGAGAGAGAGGAATAGCCATCCACGTATCAGAATATTTTGGAATATTATAGTATATCAATAATGCATTATAAAAGCCTACTATTCTTATCATCCAAAGCATTCCTATAACTACAGATATACAGGCTTGAGTTTCAGCTGATCCTCAGCCCAGACATCAAACTACAAAATGTGGGGCACAGTTTTCTGCAGGGATAGTATTAAATCTTCACAAAGGGAGATTCTGAAGATCAGATGCATAAATTGCAGGTCTTTCCAGGATCTGTTCTATAATGGCACTTTGCTTCAAAATTTGCAACACCCGTGCTTATTTTTCTTGCCTTTTATTTTTTTCAGTGAAGCACAGTGCCCAATACGGGATTAGAAAAAAATAATTAGAAAAAAGCGTTTCCTGTTCGGTTGGTCTCTCCCCCGTGTCCCTCTTGTCTTGAGCTATAGCTCCTTCATTTAACTGTCTTTGCAGGAGTGGGAACATTTGGTTTCCAGCTTGATGCTGTTAGGGCTTGATCCTGAGCTCTTTGAAGTTAAGAGCCAAACTCCCAGGGACTTCAATAATACAGGAGTAGACAATGCTTCTGACAATTGCACTCTTGGCAATGAGAATAGTAGGAACACACAGAGAACATAAGTAATCAAGCTTTTCATGGTAGTGCTTAGGGGGCCACCAAGAATGCTAGACACTATAGAGACAGGCCCTGCTTTGAACAGTTTGCAATCCAGTTACATAAGGCAGATACCAAGTGGGGGAAAAGCCAGAACAGACATGGAGAGTGACCAGTGTAATGGTACCAAAGGATGACATGAGTCTCAAGTGGTTCACGAGCAACTTGAGTGGCGACTCATAGGGATGTGTGAAGCAGGCCCTATTTGATTCAGATTTGGCGCAAATCAGGGACAGTGATTCGATTCATTGAATCGGGGACAGCGATCTGAATCAATTCAGCTGAACCCAAAGCTGAAGATTCAATGCCAATTTGGACATAGACACAGCTTTAAAATGTTTTTTCTACGTACCTCAAGGTACCAGGTGTGGCTCATGATCTCAGAGATCCTGGGGTAGATTGGGG
>NW_005841938.1:1950056-1968671 GCF_000455745.1 Alligator sinensis | reverse complement strand
ACCAGAAGTATTTCTGGTCCACTTCCAGGTCAACTGGGGAGCATGAGCCCACCCCACCCCAGGCTCTTCAATCTGCTGGGCTGGGGGGGGACCCCAGGTGCCCCCCCCCCCAAAAAGACACCAGTTGCCAAGCTGGGGAGGCACAGGGGGGGCCTCCCAGCGTGCTCCCCAGTGGACCTAGAAGTGGACTGGAAGTGCTTCTGGTCCACTTCTGGGTCTGCTACCAAGCTAACTGGAGGGCCCCCCATGTTTGCGTGGGATGCTCCACCTGCCCCAGCACCACAACGTTTGAGCCACCTGGTACCTAGAGGTAATGTAGAAAAAACATTTAAAAGCTGCGTCTACATCCAAATCGCCGAGTCTTTCCAAATCAATTCAGAGGGTTCCAATTCGATTTGGAGAGATTAAGGGTTCTCCCAAGTCAATTCAGATTCAGCCACCGAATCAAGCCAAATCTCCGTCGAATTGAATCAGGGACCAAAGCTTCGCGCAGTCCTAGTGACTCATGTTACACCATGGCCACTAAACAGAATCTCCATTGAAAGGAAGCCACATGTACACCCCCGCCCCCTGTTTTTTTCATTTTTTTTGAAAGGCAGAGTAAAATGCTAGAAGTTAGGGATTAGCTAAGCAGGAAGAAAGAGGAATGAAAGATGGATGAGAGGAGCAGAAAAGGAACAAGAGAGAGTGGTACAGAGTTAGGGAGGAGAAAGAATAGTATTAGAACAAACACCATCAAAACTGGGCAGAAAGTCCAGACAAACCTGGACATTTACAAAACTCCCTACAGGACTTTCCTACCAGCTGGGGTCTCTAAATGGCATATTCACAGGGAGTTTTATTTCATAGACATTAAGGGCTGGAAGGGACCTCAAGAGATCATCAGGTCCAGCCCCACTGCCATAGGCAGGAAGTCATCTGGGATCAAGTGACCCCAGCAAGATATTAATCCAGCTGTTCTTTGAAGGAATCCAGAGTAGGTGCTTGCACCACCCAGGCATATTATGGGGAGCTAACCCTGGATCCTAATGGCTCCATGGCAGACTATGCTACAAGCCAGTTTTAAGTAACCCCCAAATAGACTGAATGAAAAATACTAAATTGGTCATTTTATGGTCCTTTCTAAAACTGTTTCACATGGATACCAACTGGGGACTCAAAAAGGATGGTGGGTAGGTTGCAGACCTTTGTGGAGTCTGGCAGCGTTCCCAATGTGAACTTGAATTTCCCAAGGACTCTTTTCAATAAAAAAAAATTAACTTAAAGAGGGAAATGCATTGCCACTCATTTGTCATTTCAAAAATAAGTTCTTTGAGAAAAAAAGAAACCTATATCAATTTTCTTACCTATGGATCCCAAAGTACCCATATATAAGAATCACTTTACCTTGCACTGTAATGCAGTCACTTCTGAAACAGAACACAACTCTTTGCCAATTCACTGCAGATTTTATAGCATGAAAAAGATGACAGCATCCAGTTGAAACAACATGGTGAGGGAAGGCAGAATTTAGGTGAACAGCTTCGCTCCCCAAGCTTTTTAACCGTGGCTCAGGATCTACAAAGAATTTAAGAAATGTTCCCCCTTTGCTCTTAATGCAATGCACACAGATTAGCATTGTACAAATTTAAAGTCTCCTCAGGGTTCATCTTTATTATTGACTTAAACAATGCAGACCTCAGCCCGAGTTGCTCACTCAGCTTAGGTGTTCCCTATTGCCCCTACAGGACCTCCTCTACCCCAGTCCATAACTCCCTTTACTTTAGAGCAGTGGTTCTCAACCGTTTTTGTGCCAGGACCCACTTGGAAACATCAGCGGCCAGTCCTGACCCGTGTCCCCCACACCCCCATGTGTGGGGGAAGGGGGCGCCCAAGCAGCCCCTCGCAGGCTGGAGCTCTGCCAGCCAGCAGTGAAAAAGCCACACCTCTCCTGGTTTTCTCCTTTAAAGGAGAATCCATTTTTAAAATTTGCGACCCTTTCATATATTCTTGCGACCCACTTTTGGGTTGCAACCCACGGGTTGAGAACAGCTGCTTTAGAGAAACTCTCTCAGCCTTTTCATATGGCCAAGCTGGAACAAATAAGAACCATCTGTTTGGCAGCCAGGGTGAATCAAGCAGAACTCTGCATCGCTGCACAAGCTCTTTGCACCTGATAAATAGGGAATCGACTGGGAAAAGTCACAATAAGCACATTCCCCTCCCCTCCCCGCCCCCGCCAAAAAAAAGAAAAGCATAGGAACGAGTACATGACCCCCAGCACCAGACCACCAGACACAGGTTTGGATTCTGTCTCCGTCTCCATTATAAAGTTAACAGCAAGACTTCTACTGACTTCGGCTGAAACAGGATTAGATCCATTTTGTTTCTTTTCCCCCCTGAGCAACGGCAGCCTCTGAGAAGCCTGTTGCTGGTACATCTTACCATTTGTTATATTAGTTTTCCTATGGCTCCTATCAAACAACAGCAGGTTGCATGCTGTAAGTAAGCAGAGCCAATTGTTCGGAAGAAGCAAGGCTTATGGTAAGGTTTCTGCCAAGCTGAAGAGCTGATTTTACTATGCAAATGGTAATTGCAGTAATCTTTACAGACAAGTTGTTGACAAGCTTTAGGTGAGGTAAAACCAGAAAGAAAGAAGCAAGTAGCTTATTATTTTCCCTTGTGAAAGGGAATGTATAGGTAATGGCCCAGTGTGTGTGTGTGTGTGTGTGTGTGTGTGTGTGTGTGTGTGTATTACTGAAGCTGCGAGCAGTATGGTATAACTTTAACATTCTACTGCCTTTTTAATCAAACTTATCGATGTTCATCACATCCATAAAGTACAGAAAAATGGTTTACTAAACTTAAGGAAAATATAAGATCTCATTTTCTGCCTCTCCGTTTCTTTGTTATGATGCCATAATGTCACCACTGTAATATATTTCCCCCTTTCGCCTCTGTTTTAATGTTCATTTTTGATTCCACTATGATGGTATCTGCTTCCTTGAAGCAATGATGAATGAGTTATGAACACTGCTTTAACTCCACTACTCGCATCCAAAAAAAAGGATGTGAATGTGCTGCAAGAAAAGAATTACCTGCTGCAGAAATGGAAAGTTAACACCGGAGGTCTGACAAGCAAAAGAGCTCATTATTGCCTTGAGTACTCTCCTGGAAGATCTGTGGGAATATGAGCATGGAGACCTATTTCTGAGGCTGTGAGAAATGGACCTAAACCACTTCTTTTTCAGTTTAGCAGGAGGGTTACAGTCTAGCAAAGTCTATGGGATAAACCATGACTCTGACGGCCAGTGAATCTCTAGGGGCACTGAGCACCAGTAGGTGTAGGGAGTGAAGAAGCCGTGGAAGAACACACAATACGTTCAGAAAAGGCATGCTGGCCCACAAGACAGATGTGAGATGGCTCTGCTGCCCATGGGTTGCAACAAAAGAAAGCCAACACCGGGCAGCTTTCTTCTTGGTCACCCAGACAACTTCTTCCACCCAAGGACCCTATTGAGGAAAGCAAAACAGAACCACAATAATGCTGGCCACTGTTGTATTCTCTTAAAGTAGCATAGTTTCCTTAGCTTGAGGCATGTGGTTACTCCTTCCCTCTCCCAGGGGACTGAATCAAGAATTTTTATTTATTTATTTATTTATTAAATAGAGGAAGAGACACAATAGCATCGTTCTCAGTTCTTCCTTCTCATTCCATCTCTCCCTTCGAATTTTTATTTATTTATTTATTTATTAAATAAAGAGACACAATAGCATCTTTCTCAGTTCTTCCTTCTCATTCCATCTCTTCCTTTGGTTAGAGAAACCATGACTATAAAAAGGTCCATCTTCCAAGCTCAGGAAAGCTAAAGACTTGAATCTTCTCTTCTGCCATCCGTAGGAGTGTAACTTCTTCCTGACCCTGTGACAGACACATGTATACCGCATCAGAAATGGTTTGGCAGGTGTTAAAACAGCTCCAGCACCATTTTTATGGCAGCATTTTAGATTATCATGCATAAACAGTAAGTTGTCATAGTGGTAGCCTCAAAAGATAGCCTCATACTTTGAACTCACCTCAAAAGGTGAGGAGCATCACCGAGTAGAAACTAAGAGAGGTCTTGCTACAAATCGTCCTTTACAACAATTCTGTTGGTTGTTGTTGCACAATCAGTATGTTGCCATTTAGAGAAAGAGAGGATAATTCTTAGTGGCACGGCATATGGCTTTATAAATTAGATCTCCACATTGTTATGCCTGGTTGTCTTGCCTCAAGAAGTCAAGTCAAACTTCTATATCCCGCAAGGAATCTGCTGCCAGCAGAACTCTTAGCTTGACCAAAACTCGTAGCTAAGAAGTATCACTGCAATGGAAATTGGTGATTGATAGGCATCCTTTCCACTAAGGACCAGAAACTTCCTCACACGTTTAATTAATGTATTACAACTCATTATGACTGGGGTTAGGGAAGCACTTGGCAGCTGAAACAAAAACCCTTTATATTTTGTTTATATATAGCAAAATTTCTCAGTGGGAATATGAGCAACAAATGGGGGGGGGGAAGAGGTATGGCAAATATATGTTCTTCCACAGCAAGGTGGAAGGCAAGCTTGTTTATAGCTTGAAGACAATTTTCCAGATGTATCACAAAGATGGGTATTCCTTCTTGAGAATGTAGATGAATATCCAACCTGATTGAGCTAACAAAAGCCCTGCCTACAAAAATACACCCGAGAAAGAAAAATATTGTTGCACAAATATTGAGGTAATTTTGTTGGAAAGCAACTATAGTTTATTTGGTTTTCTTTATTTTTAACTTCGGAACAGGATTGCACTGAACTAATTCAAAGTGCTCTGGGTAGCCATCATACCGTTGATGCATAATTAAAGTTGCATTTTAAATTTAGCACTACCTCTCCCTGTCTGCAATAAGAGGAGGAATAGCAATGCAGAAGCCAAGGATTGTTGATCTGGTTGTTTGTGTTTTACTTGAAAAGTTTCTGTGCTTTACCTACAAAGTTTTCAAAGTCATCACTGAACAACTGAAATGAAATTATTCAAAAAACTGTTTGCTATCACATGCTTGCCCTCAATCTGCCTCATATCAACTTGTAATTCCTTAGAGAGAATGGCATTTTTTGAACAGAAAACAATGACTTGGAATCTTGCCACTTTCTTATTAAAAATGAGTATCTATGCTCAACCAGTTGTGTGTAGACAAAAATCTGTGAGTGCATAATTTCAAGCACAACATCATGCAAATGTATTCAGCAATTCTCCTTTCTTAAGAGAAAAATAGAGACTGCAAATAAAAACAAAGCCCTGTGAATTCAAACTGCATCCTGATAGGTTTTCTAGGATCAGTTTAAAAGAGGTGATAAAGGATTAAGATTACCCATTTTATAATTATGCTGAGAGATGAGAATCTACACAGAATGAAAGGGCATGGGTCACCTAATAAATTGCAGATAAAGCCATCAAAGACTAGGCGCACATTTGTACAATTTAAGTGATCCCACTATAAGCTTCTTCAAGCTAATTTACTTCCATGGCAGTTAACTTAATCTCTTTAACTGTTAAATTACTTCACTCCTTAAAGAAAGGGTTTTGAAGAAATTTATAGTGAACCTTTAACAATTTGGAGTTTAAATGCATTCGTTTCTTTGTTAATTCCGATATTTTGTGTAGAGCTTTTGACAGACCATCGACAACAAACTTCATTTAGGCTTCTTCATTTAATCTGGAGGAATTCCAAGCTTTGAATGTTAAGTGCTTAATAGTTCTGTATATTAACTTCTTTCATCAGATGCCCATGCACACAATGGTCTGACCCCTTGAATACATATATCCAGAACAAGAATATTACACCAAAAACTCAAGTCATTTAAGGGCCTTGATCAAAGCCTATCAAAGGTAATTAAAAGACCCTTACAAAGCCTGAATTTGGTAGGATTTGGATCATGTCCCAACCAGGGGAGGTATCTTATAATTGGCTCAGCAAAGTGCATTTCTCTCAGGAATCCAATATGCCCATTGATGCAGTTATGTAAGAGATGGGGATGCAAGAGGGATGGGGTACAGAGCAACTCATATTCATCTTGGAGAACCAACACCAACTCAGACTTCTGCAAGATTAGGAAGAAATGAGAAGAGGTCCAAGGCAGGACTGAAGTGGGAGGACTTGGGATGAACTTTAGAAAAAGAGGAGGGACTGGGTTCAACATTAAATATAGTGTTGCAAATCTGCATAACTTTACAGTGAATCCCACTGTTTTTCCTTCCTTAAGCCAGAGTGAATCTCAGTTTTCCATTGTTTTTTTGGTTTTTTTTTTAAGTTTCTGGTTGAGAACTCCAAAGAGCGATTCCAGTATACCCAAAGGTCTCAGAGTCCAGCAGACGAAGGACCCACTAAGCATTTCTTAAAAAAAAACAAAAACATGATTTTTCACCAGTCTCAACATTTTTGAATATTTAGTACCGATAAGCTATGATTTTTAGTGATCTACTGAGAAGCTGCTACTTAAATCCTCTCTCTTTCCCCATTGTCTCTCATCACGAAGGCCCTAAATGTTACAAACATTTGTGCACGTGCTCAACCATGCTCGCCAAGGCGTCCCACTGAGACCAAGTATGGGCATAAATGTTCACTGCATGGAGGCCTGGATGCAAGAATGATTTAGCAGCATCACAGAGCAGATTTTTGCATCACAGTATAACATTGCATAAAAAACAAACAAACAGTCTCCTGATACCAGATTATATATTAGAATGCTTAAGAAATATTTAAGAAATTCAACCTATTTTGGGGGAAAAAATAAATTTCACAAGGTTTGGGGGTTTTTTTAAATCATATATTGGAATATTATTTTATTTTGACAAGGAAGCTATTAGTTACAGTATAACAGGTACTTTGTTGCCAAACTGCCAACTGTTTCTTTGACTAGATTAGATATTCAATAACTTCTCAATCAGAGTGCAGTGGGTTTGTATTTGATTTGCTTAAAATAGAGAGCTTTATCATTAACATATGCTAGTAATTACTAGTAGAAGAATATGGAACGGACCACAGAATCACAACAACAGGCAGAGATCGGGGGGAAAAAAAAAAGAAAGAGGATGAACAGCTCAAGGCAGTCGTTCAGCTCTCAGCCAGCATTATGTTTGACACCCAGGGTATTTTAGCCACTTAGGCTTGGAGCAGTTGACTGAAGAAAATGATTGCAGATTGTACTGGACATGTAGGATTAGTGTGCCATATTTATGGATACGAGGGAAAGCTTAGGATCCTGGACCTCTATAAACTAGTTCAGCTGACACGCACACAAGCTGGCATCTACTTCATTGGCAACTATGAACCACAGCAAGTGTTCAGAAGTGTTGGCATCTAGTTCTGATCCAGATGTATCCTTTCTGTCCCAACCCATCCCCTCCTTCACCATGCTATTCCCTATCCCATACTGGAAAGCCTTCCAGACCCTGAGCCCATATTTAAGACATTGAAGAGATGCCAGAGCCATGTCTGCGTTTGGCATTACTGGTGTTTGGTGGGGTGGGGTCTCGCATCTGCTCCATCATCCCTTAGCATCAGATTAGATGGCTCAAAGGACAACAGGAAAAGGATCCATCAGACCCTTTACTATTCCTGGTGGGTTTTCCTTGTCTGGCACTGCAATGCAATCCAAATGTCTTCTGTATAGACAAGGAGACTCAGATTGTGTTGTGTTGGGAAGCAACCCATTCATTCTGCATTCAAAAACCTTGGGGTTAAGGAATACTGGATGACAAGTAATCCAGGGGAATCTGTGGCAAACATTTCCTTTATTGGTTCCAGAGAGACAAACTAAGAAACTTGCTCAAGGTCACACAAGGTGCCATAAGCAGAGCAGAGAATTGAACACGAGTCTCCCAAGTTCCAGACCAGCAGCTTTACCACCGAGTTAACCCCCTTATCTGATGGCAATTATCACTTGCATGAGAAAAGACCTGCAGCTTTAACTAGAGTGCAATGCTTAAACTGTAGCCTTTGCAGTACAGGCAACCCCCACTTAATGCTATTTCACTATAATGCTAGTTTTACATGGATACCCGATTCCACTTAGCACTCAGCGAGTTTCATTATAATGCTCATGGTCACCATCTTGGTTTGTCGAAAACATTTGGTTTCACTTAATGCTATATCTGCTTAATGCTCAGTTTTTTAGGAACTAATTAAGAGCTCTAAGCAGGGGCTGGCTGTAGTAGCTGACAGGCACACAGTCATCGGTTTCCATGATTCCATCTTAATGACTCGTCCATATTGGGTGGCTGTGCTAATTAAGAGTTGCGGGCACACACAAGTAAGAAAAGCACTCATCTAAGCAGCATTGTGTGCATAAATCAAACTTGTGGAAATGAGATGCACAGTGTCAAGGAGAACGCACAAGATATCAGAGGCTGATCTAACATCACCTGACAGTTGTGGCTGATTAAATTCATAACCCCTCCATTTTAATTTCATTCACAATGAAATTGTGCCAACAGCAGCTGATAATGCTTAGGCATTTGTCCTGCAGTGTTGGGATTCCCCACTCCAGCAACTAATAACAATTTCTTTGTTAGTTCATTCATGGGCACATTAAGAATCCTAGGCTAGTGTTGCAAGGGAGCAAAAATAGGCCTAAATAAGCAAAGATCAAACCCTAAATTTAAAGGGCACATTCTACCTTGCCAATCACACTTTGTGGTCCAAAATAGCAGTCTGGCTCTATAGTTAATTAAAAAAAAAAGGGACCAAAGATGCACATCACACTGGTTCTAATCCCACTTCTATCACAGTTATTGTGAAGAACAGCCCTTGGCAGTAAGCTGCCTCAGGACCAATTGCTAACTTCACTTTAGACTCCATGTTTAAAAAAAGAAAAAAAAAAAAAGCCTACCCATGTTTGAAACCTCTGGGTCATTTCTTGGGTCTGCAAGCAGCTCTTTCCGGCTAGATTCTTGCATTGAGTCAGGTGCCCACCAAGGTCAACAGCCCTCCATTTGGTTCATGGTTCACCTAGAGAGAGACGTTTCCAAGTCAGTGGGCTGGTACATATTTTAAAGCAACTCATATCACTCATCAATTTATGCCTGATACCAACTCTCCTGCTACTGACAGACCTACATGGAACAGCTCCAATGGAAAGAAGTGTGGAAAAAAGCCAGACCTCTTCAAGTGGGCTCCCTCCCCAACACACCCCTTCTATTCCCACAGACCATCTCCTCTAGTGCCTCAGGGGAGATGGTCCTGACGGTCCATACAAGAGATTCCCGACTCTCAGCACAGAAATCTTTGGAGAATTATCCGATCCACAGAATTTATTCACATATTGATTCAAAGTTTCATCTGGGGAAAACTGAATGTGAGCAAAATAGAAAGCTGGTTGTTGCCTAATTTAAAATTACTTGATAAATGCAGCAGTCTCTAAAGAATAGCTGTAAACATCCCCTTGTGCTGGCACATGATATTTTAACACAGGATTTCAAACTACAAGCTCCAACTGCCTGTTTTCAAGGGGGCGGCACAGAAGTCTTCACTAGCAGAACAGTGAATCCTACCATGCACAAACAGGGACGTCGTTTATGGCAGGATGGTGCACCGAGAATCAGGGGTCTAAGTGACCATAAGTTGTTTAATCACCCAAAATTCCAGGATAGGAGAATAGTGGCATAATTTGGAACAATTCTTCGAAAAGAGAGTAAGCACCATAATATTTCATTAGCAGTGTTCTTAATGAACTGGTATGCAAGACCTTGAAATTGAATTTACCATGTATTGAGCTACATCCAGTAGTTAAACGTTACATTTCTGTACCTCTGAAAGCAATCACTGATATAATAACCCCTTGTACTCGACCTTAGTGAGGCCGCAGCTGGAGTACTGTGTCCAGTTTTGGGCTCCACAATTCAAAAAGGATGTGGAGAAGCTTGAGAGAGTCCAGAGAAGAGCCACGCGCATGATCAGAGGTCAGGGAAGCAGACCCTACGATGACAGGCTGAGAGCCCTGGGGCTCTTTAGCCTGGAAAAGCGCAAGCTCAGGGGTGATCTGATGGCCACCTATAAGTTTATCAGGGGGGACCACCAGTATCTGGGGGAACGTTTGTTCACCAGAGCGCCCCGAAGGATGACGACTAGGTCGAATGGTCATAAACTACTGCAAGACCGTTTCAGGCTGGACGTAAGGAAGAATTTCTTTACTGTCCGAGCCCCCAAGGTCTGGAACAGCCTGCCACCGGAGGTGGTTCAAGCGCCCACATTGAACACCTTCAAGAGCAAACTGGATGCTCATCTTGCTGGGATCCTATGAACCCGGCTGACTTCCTGCCCTTTGGGCGGGGGGCTGGACTCGATGATCTTCCGAGGTCCCTTCCAGCCCTGATGTCTATGAAATCTATGAAATTGCCATTCAAGTTCTCCTTAACAAGAAATCCATTTTTAAAGTATTATAGTACAAGATACCGAACAGGAAAAACTGATATGTAGTTTTACTGTGTAAAAATATTAGGCAAGTAGGAATAAGCCAAGATACTGAATATATTCATCTCCATTTTAAAGATTATAAGAACTGCAGATTACATATGACAGAACCAATAATTTTCCTGCCGTAATTATAAGATATTTGCTTTAGTGCAAGGCTCTATATTGCAAATATATTTGCAGGTCTACTATTTGACCTACTTTGGCTAATGCTCAATATATTCACATGCACTCCAACAAAACCAGAGAAAATAAGTATACAACCATAACTGCATATCTATTAGGAAGCATGCCGCACAATAAATATATTAATAGCAAGCTTTTGGTTATTAATACTAGGGCACTATTCAAAAAAGCAGCACTGTTGACCTTGGCATCCTGGCCAAGCTCCAATTCCAATAATTGCAGTCCACATGCTAGTACTGTCCCTGCCTTTCAAGGGAAGCCCTCAAACCCTGTGAGCTAAAGAAGGCATGCATTATCTCACTGGAGGAACTCTCTTAGGCTAGCAGAGGTACCAGTCTTATACTCCAATAGAGGGCAGTGGCAAAAGGTGCTACACTACGTATTGCAGAGATGCCACACTTCTAAATTGCTTTACAGATGAGTTGGTTACACCAGAGGGTTAAAGAAAGAGCACCTTCTGTTTTCAGGAATATTTGTCCCCAATAGCTGCTGCTTGTACTGTAGCTGCTATATACTATTAAAGTGGACGAACACCCACAGGGAAGAGAGCTTGACAAAACATGCAGCTCTTTAAGTTAGTCAGACTCTCTCACTGTCTTGTCGATCTCTATGCTCTTGATTAGTTTAGTTTTGAGTGTGAAAAGGGAAGATTCAGTCCAAAAAAAAAAAAAGGGGGGGGTGGGGAAGGGAGGGGATTGGAATGGCTCTAGATGATGCTACATTGTCCTTTGGGTCCTTCGGACCTCCTGCTTTTTCAATTTTAAGTAAGGTATCCTGTCACTCTGCATGGGTGTGAACATTATGCACCAAACTCAGGCAGTGTCAGAAGTGATACAGCCATGTGATTTGCTCTGAAGGTGTCTACGGTCTTTGAATGAACTAACACAAATCTACTAAAAAAAAAATTAAATGGAGAAAAAAAAATTATTGGGCCAGCTCTTCAGCTGGTATCACTGGGTGAAATTCTATGGACTGCAGCAGTGTCACACTGATTTACACCTGCTAAGGACACAGCCTCAGTGCCTTGATATAGTGAAACCTTAAACCCTGCAACACCAGGGAGAAAGAACAGATAAGCATGTTGAGTCCTATCTAACAACGAAGGATATTTGGCCATATTCTGGCATGCAGCCATGTACAGAACTAGAGCAAGTTGTTCTCTATGGATTTGTTATAGTGACTATCGGAGGTCAGACAACATCAGAGTGACAGTCACTCTAATAACAGATGCTGCATCTGGTACCTGACTCTGCCTTCATTTCCACTGACTATCAAAATCTAGTCTGTACACACTGCAAGTGGGAAAAGCCCTATGAAGTCATTTGCACCATATCCCACCATCTCTCACCCGGTTCACTACATGTAGAGCAATTCTGTGCAGTGTAGTTCCCCTTTCCTCTTTAAAGGTTAGTCTCAGGTTAGGATGCCTTCCACCTCTTTAGTTGTATGAAGCTTTGGAAAGTCTTAAGATTTCAACCTAAATTCTCTCCCCATGTCAATATATTCCCACTACTTACATACTTTTCCATCTCTAAATAATCTTTGCCCCTCTCTAAGATTTGCTGAGGCTTCAGTAATGCTTTGCGCACTCTACTTTTAAAC
This sequence comes from Alligator sinensis, assembly GCF_000455745.1. Lineage (NCBI taxonomy): Eukaryota > Metazoa > Chordata > Crocodylia > Alligatoridae > Alligator > Alligator sinensis. Next base: position 1,956,409 of record NW_005841938.1, on the reverse strand, counting down.
ATCTCAGAGTTCAGGAGTTCACTTTTGTCCATCCATTGGGTTCACATAAAATTCACCTACTGTGCTCACAAAGTATCAATTCAATTGAGCACAACTGCTGACATCTTCATTTAGCTTGCTTAGTTGGCCCCATATGCAGAAGCGGCGAGCTGAAATCAGCAAAAGGAGAGGAACTCGACCAGAAAGAACTCCGTTTTGTTTAGTGGTTTGAAACTTTTCCAATGTCGTAAAAGTGAGGCCAACTAAACTTGGTGTTGGGTTGGGATAAATAAAGCTGGTTTTAAAAAGCAAAAGTCAATTGCAAGCTGGTATATGAATTAGATATTTAGCTGTATACCGATACTTCACAAGAACCTCAATGGTGGGACCACTACATAGAGATCACACATAAGTTTCAGTAGAAATTGGTGCCAGATAGGACTACAAAGAAAAAAAAAATCAACTCCTTTAGGTCTAAAACTTTAAATAATGAAGGATTTGCATGCAATTAACAGAATAATGATGAGCGTGCATACTCAAATCTGATCTCAGACTGAGCACCCAAAAGTCACTAGGCACTTGCTGAAATTTAGGTCGGTTTTGCCTTGGTGTAATTAAGGTCAGAGGTACTATGGTAAACAGGAAGTTGGACAAAATCAGGCTCTTAAGTAGTCCCCCTGACTTGAAAGCCGTGTTTCCTACCTGGAAGGAATTTGGCCAATATACATTTACCTGCCTGCCAATTTAATATATGCCAAACTCCTATTATGTAGTTATGGACACATCACATGCAGACTGCTAAAGGGTGATAATCTTGCCCACCTTCTTCCAATTTTAAGCAAACTAAAAAAAAAAAAAAAACCTACAAGGTAGCCACAGTAGTTCCTATTAAGAGCAGTACCTCTTATTAAGCCATCTGAATGTTCATCAGTTTTTGGAATGGTAGAACTGCATTTCACACTATGGTTTCCAAAGAAATAAGATGGGGAAAACAAGTACAAGCCCACTTTGCCTACTGCAATACAACATCCACATTGTGGGATACTACTGAAGTAATGAGGAACTGGATATAAGAAAATACCCAGTAGCGTCTGGTAAAGGCATCTTGGCTTCAGGAGACTGAAAAGCATGGGTGTTCATCTTTTTATGCATATAAATATCAGAGCTCACTCTCTCTAAACAGGTCCTTACACCTTACCCTTGACTCAAGCAACACTGCCACCAAGGTGAACCGTATGCTGTTAAGCAGGTGGAAGCAGAATAAATAGTGTTCTCTTGGGCATTAATGATGGATCCTACATCTACATAGTTCTCCTTTAAAGTCATGTTGATGTTTGGTGCATATGACTTATGTTTGTGCCATATCAATTACAGGAAATATTGCACTTAAACAGGGAATTACAATTGCCAAGGCATTCCTTCATAAATCATGGCTGCTCTGGCACTCTCCAACAGATTTTGAAACACCTACAGCAGTAAAATACCAAGAAGCCCATGTATCAGGCATGCTGCATTTGTCAGCAAAACATCCCACTTAACCTGAATTCTTGTACTCCACCACACATTTATTTATTGTCACTGGTTACCTTAAGAGCAATCCAAAGGCAAGGTAATCATCCTTTCCTGGAAAATAGCATACAGTAAACCCCCAAAAGCAAAGGTTTCAGGGAGAGCTCACTGCAAAAAAGACAGCTGCTCAGCAACAGCAACCCCCCACAACCAAAGTCCTCCTCCACTTTTCATTCTCTGTTTTATCCCCTTGGCTTCTTCAGTCAGGCCACACTTGAGTCCAATCAAGCTTAATTACATGGCCTATCTGCCAGGTTCCCACCTGTGGTCCATCAAAATTATTAACTCTGTAACTGCCGGGTTAGTCATAACTGATTTAAGGAAGAATCAGTGTTTTCCAATAACATCTCTCCTGAGACAGGCCTAAACACCACAAAACAATTTCTTGCTGTGGCCCATCCTTTGAGGGGCTGGACTCGATCGTCCGGGGTCCCGTCCAGCCCGAATGAATGTCTATGAAATCCATTTTTTGCATAAATCTGTCAGATTTGGGTGCTTTGCCTGGATGTGTTTTAGGAGGGAGATGTTGTAGATCACTGTAATGTTAGCAGTTGCCTTTTCCTATAGCCAGCAGCAGTCCTGCAAAGCAGTGTTTTGACATGAGCAATTCTCAGTGTTCTTTATATCAGGCTATTCATCTCAGTGCCTACAATTTCTAATCTAATTCAGAAGGCCCCAGTTTCTCTGCTCCCAGCCCCCTATGTTGAGGGAGACCTTTTTGTTTCTTTTAAAGTACCTACCTATGACAGGAAAGTGAAGTCAAGAAAACAGGCTGACCTGCTTCCTACAAATATTGAGGTCTATGGCCAAGTTTCAGAACTAAGTCACATTCATGGACAGCCCCTAGGGAATGCTATGGCCAGCTGTAGATAGCCTTGCTCTTGTAGCAAGGAAAGTCTTCATTCTAACTTCTGGAAGTTGAAGTAGCCCATTAAATAGCTGGTGCTCTTCCCATGGCATACCAAGTGATGGTAAATCCTGAATGTGGCTCAGGTGGAGATTCAGTACAGCACCACAAGAAGGCACAACACAGAAGAATACAGCCAGGGAGGAGAAGGTGGCTTGAAAAAACCTGTGTATGTATTTGAGTGCCGGGTGCTGTAGAGCAGTGTTTCTCAACCTTTTAAGTAGCAAGTACCCCCGAACTTCTGAAAATTTTAATAAGTGCCTCAACACTCAATTTTCCACGGGATTTTATATCTACAGACTAATGTGTGCCATATGTTGGAAGAAGAGCTGTTTATATAAGGCCATGATATGTCTGATCTGGTGTGGGTAGGGTTGCCACCTTTTACACCAGGGGTGCACAACTGAAGTATGTACCTGGGCTAGAGGTGATGTTGGCCAAAGCTAGGAGGGCTGAACCCAGTGCCATGCAAAGCGTGGCACACCAAATTATTACTGGGATATTTAATTTTTTTAATTGCACCAAATTTTTTGCCATAGTTTTGAGAGGAAAAGAGGGTGAGAGAGAGAGAGTGATGGGGTACCCACGTACCCCCTGCCTCTGTCTTACGTACCCCCAGGAGTACGTGCACCACAGGTTGAGAAATGATGCTGTAGAGGACTTGCACAGAAATGCCTCAGTATGATGCAGCACATTCCCATTTTGCTGGCCTTCCAGAGAATTTCTTGCAGCAGTGTATGCCATAGGGACTCCTTTGCTGACCTAAATACAGAATATTCCTTATCCCACCACTAGCAAAGGGACCTATGGCTGTGCTACATATGGCCCTTGGGGAATTGTCCTCCAACTGGCTGAGTGATTTCTGCAGCTCCTGCTGCAGCGGTTTCCAAAGTAGAGGTGTCAACCCCAAGTGGGGACTGAAGCCTAAGAAATCCAGCTGTTTATGCTAGTATTTGGGGGCACAAGGCCTAGAGAAGTGGGGAGCTAACAGGAAACATTTTGGGAGCCAGTGCCCTGTAGTATACAGGGACCATAGTAGGTGGGAACACCCTTCACTCGCTCGCTTTTTGTGCAGAGGAAATTTGCATCTGAAGAACTGGTAAAATCAGGGCTCCTTCATTATCAGGCAATTTGTTTCTACCAGCATAATTCTAAAATGAAGTGGGACTGATAAGCGAAGGTGAGCACATTGGTGAAGTGAATATTGAAATGGCTTGACTCTGCCAGGATTTCTGTGCATTCTGGGCTGGCTGCTCAGCCATGGGAGGGCTGGTAGATGGAGCCAACACTTCAACAACCTGCAGATGAAATGGGGGAGGGGCAGATATTAACAGGCTCACTCCAAATCTTCATGTTTAAAATATTTTTTAAACCCATTACAGCAGGAAGCACTATATCTTAAAGTGGCTTTCAAATGTTGTTTTTTAAGGTTGCCATTTAGCTTTAAATATGGCAAAGGATAAAACACAGGGCAGCTTTACCCAGTGTGTTAGGTACTTAAAGATGTCCTGGAGATAGGAGGTGCCTACTAAGCTATACAGAAGCCTGTAAGGAGCTTAAGTTCCTGACTCTCAGTGAAAAACAGTGGGAGTTAAACACCCGGCTCACTCGTTTTTTTAAAGTCTCCTTAGGCAATTAAATACCCCTAACCCTAAGTGCGACACAAAACAGCAGAGACGAATCTAGACAGGGCTTCCAAGCTGTGTCCTAGTTTTCATTTTTTTTTACATAAAAATGTGGGATTAAATGTTTTGCCTTCCGCAGATAAGCAGAGCATCAGATCCTGTACTTTTATTGGATCAGCTCCCAGAGCACTCTCCAGATTTAATTAATGAATTTAGCCTTGTTGGTCATCTGTAATCTAAATAAGCATCAGCAATATTTTACAGGGCAGGGAACAGGGGCATACAGTTGTTAAGTGGCTTGCCCAAGGTCATATGGTAAGTCCGTGCCAGAGCTAGCAATGGAAGCCATATCTTCTCTAATTAATCACCTCCTCTACAATATTTTTTGTAACTAGAGGGTGCATCTACACATGCATTTAAGTGAGACTAAATTTAATGCGCATTAAGCAATTTTTGGCCGGTGGCTACATGCGCAGGGACTTGACACTAAAGTTAGTGCACTTGGCATCAAGTCCCTGCAGCCCTGCCATATACCCCTAGTGGCTGGTCAGACCCGGCATTAAAATTAGTGCCAGGTTGTGTCTACATGTACATTAATGCACTGTAACTAATGGTGCCTAAACTTGATACCTGGATTTGCAGGTATCAAATTTAGGTGTGATTAGCCTAACTGCACCGGTTTTAATGTGTATTAAGGGCACACATGTGCAGACGTGCACCTGTAACGTGCATTAAATTAGGCTAATGTACATTAACACATCTTATGTAAATCTGCCCTCTATTCCTTTGCAATTAGGGTTTCTTGTAAATATATACACTGGGCTTGTATATGTCTGTGGCATCCTTGTTTGCAGGGGACTCTCCATGTGTGGGTCATGCACGCCCTGAATGGGGATCTCAGATACTTCTGCAGCAGTATCCACTCACTCATTCTATGAACGGAAGGTAGGGCTGTGCGAAGTTTCAGTCCCTGATTCAATTCGGCAGAGATTCGGCCCGATTCAGTGGCTGGATCTCCGAATCTGAATCAAATCAGGAGACCCTTTAATCTCTCTGAATTGGATCGGAACCCTCTGAATTGATTCAGAGAGATTTGGAAAAATTTGGCAATTCAGATATAGACACAGCTTTAAGTGTTTTTTCTACATACCTCAAGGTACCAGGCAGGTGGTGAACGCTGCGATGCTGGGGCAGATGGAGCTTCCCACAGGAGCATGGGGGGCTCCCCAGTGCGCTCAGCAGCAGACCCAGAAGTGAACCAGAAGCACTTCTGATCCACTTCCAGGTCCGCTAGGGAGCACACGGGGGAGGGAGGGCGGGCCTTCCCAGTTCAGCAACTGGTTCTTCCTGGGTCTGGGAGGCCAAGCCAGGGGGGCGCACAGGGGGCCCCTGCGTACTCCCTGGCGGACCCAGAAGCAGACCAGAAGTACTTCCGGTCCACTTCTGGGTTCGCTGCCGAGCACACGGGGGGGCGGGCCCCCTGCACTCCTGTGAGACATTCCATCCACCCCAGCATCACAGCATTCACGAGCTGTGCCTGGTACCTCAAGGTATGTAGAAAAAACTTTTAAAGTTGTGTCTATAGCCAAATCGCTGATTCTCTGAATCTGCATCAAAACTTCAGATTTAGATTCAACTGAATTGAATCAGGGACAGTGATCCAAATCAACTAATCGAATCAGTGTCCCCGATTCGGGCTGAATTTGAATTGAATATGGCCCATTTCGCACACCCCTAATGTAAGGTGCTTGTTGGTCTGGGATCTAGGCAGTGGGACAAGTCAGGAAGTGGTTGGGCTAAGTGAGGAGCGCACTCAAGCCAAAACGGATGGAAGACCGTGTAACTAACCACTCACCACTGCACCCGGTTTGTATCCTCATTTGGGTCTTTCCTGAATCCAGCAGGTTTTGTGAGTCTGTAAAAGCTAGGCTGAGAGATTTCATGTACAGATTCTCTAGGTATTTGGTTTTCCTTATATCAACTTCCTGTCAGGTACAGGAACTGAAATAACAAATAAAAAATCTCTTTAAAATGATTCCTAGTTATTTACAGACTTGTTCCCAATTATTTACAGTGTTTTGGGGTCAGTTCTTACTTTATCCAAATTGGCTGACCAATTCTGAGTTACCAGGTCTATACAGCTCTTAGCAAGAAGCCTGGGAGATTCCCTATGACATAAAACTGGCAAGTCATATGACCATAGTTCTCAGAAACCAAGCTACTAGCCAATTCTATCTATTATTTTTGGCTTAAAGAAAATGCTATAGGCTTCT
>NW_005841938.1:1933973-1950046 GCF_000455745.1 Alligator sinensis | reverse complement strand
CTTATTATCATATCTCACAGAAAAGTTACCATGGCCACCTACTTAATCAATATTTTCCAAACTACAGAAAAGATAATATTCACACGCCTTGTGATCGTTAGGACATATTCTTTGTTAGTGGCACTGTGTCTAATACCACAATACTGTATTGAAATTGGGCGTGTAGAGCGAATTGAATGAAAACATTTTGTCTCATAAAGATAAGCCACGGAGATTTTGCTTTATCTTCTCCTGGATAGCCTTCGATACTCCAGGTTTATCTTTCTTGAGAAGCTTTCTGATATCTTTTCACAGTTTCTAATAAACTAGCACAACTAATTAGACATTGTTCCAAAAATTAATTATCTGCTAGGCAAACAAAGCATGCCTCTTACTAGAATAAAGAGTTTAACTATTTTTCCTGGATGCACCAGATAGTGATGTCAGCTAAAATGTACTGGGTTCTAATAGACTTTGGGGGTGTCTACATGAGACAAGTTAATGTGCATTAGCCTAACTTAATGCGCATTATGGGAATGCATCTACACATGTGCTTCCTTAATGTGCGTTGAAATGGTAAAATTAGGTTAATCACACCTAAATTTGATACCTGCAAATGCAGGTATCAGATTTAGGAGCAATTAGTTAAAACGCATTAACACATGTGTAGACTCAACCTGGCACTAACTTTAGTGCCAAGTCTGACCAGCCACTAGGGCCATATGGCAGAGCTGCCAAAAATTGCTTAATGCACATTAGCTTAATATGCATTAAATTTAGTTGCACTTAAATGCACATGTAGATGCACAGTGGGATTTATTCCAGAAGAGAAATTGTGGAGATTTTATAGATCAAAGTAGACTTTTTCCTAGGTGTAATTTGGTGCACAGGACTCAGCTTGTATGAACTGGCAAGGCTTCAACCAGGCCAGAAACAGCAGGCCCCCTGTTATAAACCATAAAACTAAAACTTCATTCACAAGAATAGTTTCTTATGCACACACGTAAAAGTACTGAAGGGTTTGAAGATCCAGTAGGGCACCACCGAGTGCATCTGGACCAACTTTGGGAGTGAGAACTACTCTCACAATCAAAAGGTACACAGTTAGCCCCCAAATCAGATCACAAAATCAGAAGAGTGAAAAAAGTTTCCATGGATCAAAAACCATAAGTGAAGCCCAGAGCTGCCCCAGATACACCTTGGAGCGTGCTGAGAGCAAGAGCTCTGGCACAGGAGAGGACAGGGTTTTGTGATACATTGGCAAAAGGGCAGCAGAATCACCTCTATCAGCAGATACGCTCCCTACACAATGGGCATCCTCAAATACAGCTCTCTAGCCCCTTTAAATTGGCTATGCATTAACGACCGCTTATATCGCACAAACAGAACTCTGTTACCTGGCAAATCCAGCCCTCCGGTATGAAAAATGTGAGTCATCAAAACACAACGGCTAAAAAACATTATACATACTGAAGACAGTAAAAATTAAGCTTGCCAATTTTGAAATGTTTCACAGATGTTGCATTAGTCTATGCGCCTTGGCAAAAATTCTCAGAGAATGTGTCTAACAGGTGTTGGAAATGTGGTATGTACTAGAGTATATTCTGACAAGTGCTTGGGGAATTCGAGTAAGAAAAATGAGGTTTGGGGAGATGCATTTCATACCTTATTAGTCTTATTAAGGTAGACATACAAACAGACCCAATAGTTGAGTTCCTGAGGCAAGTACTGAATCCATTTTTTGGAAAGGTGAAAATTAAAATTAAAACATGCCGAGGTGTTCACGAATGGTTTGTTCTATTCAGATTCCTACCTCTGACTAATCACCATGGTATCTTGAACATCTAATAGCTGGAAGATAGCAAAGATGTCTTCAAAATTCAAATATCTGAACTTGCTCTTAGTTCCTGAAGACCTGGTTTTCTCAAGTTTGTTATTATTTGGGTCCAAGGAGTGACAGTATTTAAGCTCCACTTTAGCAAAGCACCTAAATATACCTTTAAGTCTAATTAAAGCCAATGAAACCTAAGAAAACTTAAAACACAAGCTTAAGTCATTTGTTGAATGTGGATGGGGTTATTCATATACTGAAAGTAAAATACTTGCATAACTGTTGCAAAGAATCAAAGTCTACCTGAATAATAAATAACATTCAACAGTCAGGTTTTCTTCATGTATTAGTCCTAATGGATATTCATAAATTGTATCACTGGTTGCATGTATTCCTAATTCAACATAAGTAGAAAACATAGATCCAACCATGCAACATAAATTCAGAGAATCATTAAATCATAGAAAGTGAGGGTTGGAAGGGACCTCAGGAGATCATCTGGTCCAACCTCCTGCTCAAAGCAGGACCATCCCCAACTGGATCATCCCAGCCAAAGCTTTGTCTACCCTTGTTTTGAAAACCTCCAAGGATGGAGCTCCCCCACCTCTCTGGGTAACCTGTTCCAGTGTTTTACTACCCTCCTAGTGAGAAAATTCTTCCTAATATCTAACCTAGACTTCCCTTGCTGCAACCTGAGCCCATTGCTCCTTGTTCTGTCATCTGTCACCTCTGAGAACAGTCCAGCTCCATCCTCTTTGGAACCCACTTCCAGATAGTTGAAGGCTGCTATTAATTCCCCTCTCAGTCTCCTCTTCTCTAGACTAAATAAGCCCAGTTCTCTCAGCCTCTCCTCATAAGTCATGCCCACCATCCCCTGAACCATTTTTGTCGTCCTCTGCTGGACTGTCTCCAATTTATCCACACACTTTCTGTAGTGGGGAGGTGGGGGCCCAAAACTGAACACAGTACTCCAGATGTGGCCTCACTAGTGCTGAATAGAAGGGAATAATCACTTCCATTGACCTACTGGCAACACTCCTACCAATGCAGCCCAGTATGCCATTAGCCTTCTTTACAACAAGGGCACACTGCTAGCTCATATTCAGCTTCTTGTCCACTGTAACCTCCAGGTGCTTTTCTGCAGTGCTGCTGCCCAGCCAGTCAGCCCCCAGCCTGTACCGGTGCATGGGATTGGTCAGTCCTAAGTGCGGGACTTTGTCCTTGTTGAACCTCATACAGTTCTTTTTGGCCCAATCATCTAATTTGTCTAGGTCCTAGCCCTTCCCTCCCCCAGCTTGGTGCCATCTGCAAACTGAGGGTGCACTCTATGCAACCTTTCAGGTCATTGATGAAGACATTGAATAAAACCAGCCCCAGGACTGACCCGTGGGAACTCCACTTGATACCAGCTGCCACCTAGACATCAAGCCATTGATTGCTATTCTCCGAGGCTGATGTTCCAGCCAGTTTTCTATCCACCTTAGAGTCCATTCATCCTTGGGACTAATTCCATTGACCTGAGTAGATCTGACATTCTAACTCCCAAGGATTCAAACTGGATTTCATGCCACAGGGAGAACTTCATCCCTGTGCAATGGGTCAGTATAAGTCTCGAGCCTCACTTAAATTCAGCTTAAGAAGAGTTTCTCCCCAAAGGAAGCTGGCTCGGGGAATCTAGCTGATTGTATTGTGTATAGCAAATGAACTGAGAAGCAGACAATATTTGCTAATGACTTTTATTTTTCCACAAAACAAATCCAACCCTTTTTGTTTTTGAGATCAACACTTTCCTGTAATTCCCTGCCTAACCAGGCATAAGTATTTGTAATTGTTATAAGGAACAGGCAGTTGGATGTGGCCTACCTGTGCCTAGAAGGCCCATCCGGTCAGCATGGTTCAGCTTCCACAGCCAATGGCATGCAAGCAAGTGATGCACATCCAGCTGTCTCTGACTTCCCAGCAGAGATGGCCAAGAACCCATTTACAGCTGGGAGCAGCAGCAGCCTAAATCTGGAGATTATGCCCCTGGAGTTGTAAAAAGACAACTTAGCTACTCTGCCACCACATTGCATTTTCATAGGAAACATTGTTTTACATTAATTCTAATAATTTCATGAGGATCTTTTCTTTTAATTAACGGTGTCTGTGCCTGTTGATTACTTCTGTTTTCTGTAATCCACAGATCCTTAAGCCTCCTTCATTAAATTACTTAATTAGTACAAAATGCAGAGAGAAGTATTGCTCCTTAAACATTATTCTTGATAAGGGCATATTGAGTTTTCCCTGACAGAGCAATATGAATGATGTGTTTACCTGTCATGGATGAAAAGGATTATTTTTACCCATGTGTAAGCTGGATAATAGTTGATAACAAAGTAAATTTTTTTTTTCTCAAACGGAACTGCAATACATAAGTGGTAAGATCAATGAAGTCATTCTGTTCTGTCTTTGGCAGAAGGGAAATTTCGGCCTTCGTATCACCTTCAAATACTGCACCGTGTTCCTTTTATCAATTCATAATTCAAAGATGACATCTTTTAGTCTCTTGAGACTTTCATTATGACAATAGGTATTAGTTAGCAAGGTCTACATATGCGTGATTACAAAAGTTGAGCTGGGTTTAGCTATAACTTTCGAAATCTCATTAACAATTGTTTCATATTGCAAATGGGATAAAATAGCAGTTCTAAATTTGTAAACCTGTTTCCACTAGAAGGTGGAATCTATTGCCATCTGTACTTACAGTATATGACAAAGGAATGCCTCGGGGGTGAGTCTGTTCAAATGCAGATAAGGTGGCCTGAAATGAATCACTGTCCTTTGGATGTGACTAGCTTGTTAATAAAAGGTCAGAGATCATAGCATCATTCTCTCTCTCCAGCAAAGATGGAAGCAGTGGTTTGATTTTCTCCCTTTCTCTTTTTTTCCCTCTGAAAGCACTGAACTCCTGAGTAGCTACTCTTGTTCTTATTGTATCTCATTTGGACACTGCATTAGCCTTTTGGTTTTTAAGACACCACAATCACCTAATACATTTTTAACAAGGCAGGATTGCTGAAGACTGGCACTGTATAAAGTTCAGATCTTTCAGCAGCATGTGTTTCAATTTGTCTTTTCTTGTTAAGAAAATGCATTCCTCATTTCGCTCCATAATGTGAAACCCCTCTTTTCAAATTAAGCTCATACCAAAAGCTGCCTTGGAGGGCATTTCTTATCAGGGATTATCCTGCAGTCTTTTCACTAATGGGAAGGACGTTGCTCCTAACTGCATTTTCTGAATGAACATACAATAATGAAAATTCCTCTCTCTAACGTCCCTGCGTGGATGTGGCGAGGTTATGTTTCCATTTAAAATTCGTTCAGCCTCAGGTCCTGATTCAGCAGGCAACGGGAGCACTTAGTGAACGTGTCTTGGCGTGGCAGTGATTGAGGCTAAATGCACTGGAAACATGGGACAGAATTAGGTAAAACTATTTCCAAAAACAGCTATTTTGGCCTGGAAGTCTGGTCCTCGGATGTGGTTGTATCTGGAGTATTTCACTTAGTGAACTCCGGAATTTGAAACCCTAAGGTAGGATCCTCTGACAACAGGATCCAAATCGATGGGACGGGGACAGTCATGCGTGAGGTCAGTTCTAACGTAGAGCCCTCGGCCCGATCCTCCATGTTGCACAGGTGAAGCAACAGCATCTCCCCACATCGGAGTGAGAAGCCCTGGAAGGCATACTCATGTCCCTCCCCATCAATCCTACCCAGCAAAGGGACAATTCATTGGCTCACTTCTGTTAAATACAAGAAAATATAATCAGCTCCCAGGAAACATCCTTGTTGTTGTATTTCGTGGACATTTCACAAACAGGGCAATAAGCAGCCGTCTGCAAAAGCCAGTCCAATAAATGTAAGACCCTCTGTGAGAAACCCTGTTGTTTGACTATTAAGAGGAGAGAAAGAGAGAGAGATTTCGAGCTGGCGGGGCCTTGAGTAAAGCAGCTGGCTGGTGTTTAGTGGATTTTATCAGCAGTGGAGGATTGGCTTTCATTAAGCCATAGAGAGGCAGCAGGAGCAATTTACCCGAGCGCACCATTACACGCTCCCCTATAGTAGGCCTGTATCATTCGTGACTTTTCCGACATTAGCTCTAGGAGTTGTGAAACACTGCACAGATCTGACCCTCATCTTCATTTTTGTGTGGAAATGGAACTGCCAAAAGGAAAAACTTGAAAGGTCATTTCTCCCATTTGCTTTTCAGTTTCCTCGTTGGAAACCTTTGTTACATCCCTAGCTCCTGTGACCTAAGCCAGTCCTAGCAGAGAGCTTCTGATGTTTAATGTAGCTTTCTGAGACGGCCATGCACTTATTATGTCAATGGAAACTATGCTCCGTGTGGGATCTGAAGCTTTTGATGCAGAAGAAGGGCTGCCACAGGAGGCCGACTTTTTACTCCATATGGGAAATGCACAAAGAGATCTCTTATGAAAGCAGCCTCCATTGCCAACACCTTCACCAGATGAATTGATTGACATGGTAGCCACTGGCTTGTCTCCTGGCTTTGGAGACACAAACGTGCACCCATAACTCCTGTTTCAAAATGAGAACAATGTATTTTCTACCAAAAAAAAAAAAAAAAGATCAGCCCTGGTACACCAAATCTCCAATGGCAAACCTGCCAGGAGCCAGATTTAATGTTGGAACTATGAAGGATTATTACTAGAATCAGCAATGATTAAAATGCAGAAAATGCTTGGGGAAAAAAAAAGCCTGAAACTCGCTGTAGTTGTATCTTTCTGCAAATTTTGAGATTTAGCCTGTGAGGCAAAGCCATCTTTCAGCCTCAGCATGTGAAATGGCATTCTTATGGACAATTTGAGCGTAAGACCTCCAAAAGATACTGTAAGAGAAATGGTCCAACCATAACCCTTTCTGGCAGAATTTGGGTGTAAAATGCTGCAAAATTCAAATGATCTGGGAACTTAAATGTCAGGTGATGACAAAGCAGGTGAAGATAAGCATATACATGTAAGAACAATACAAGGAAAACTTAATTTATGTCTTTGGTGCCTAGTTCTGTTCTCAGTCACATGGATGGTGGAGTGAGGGTGGAGGTCAGCTCCAGAAATGTTGCAGGACAATAAGGTTTAATGTAAGCTTCTGGGGTGTCTTTTAGCCTTTTAACTGATAGGTTGCTGAGCTCCCCTGCTAGGATCTGTGACTTTTCTGTAAATTGATTCATATTTTGTATAATCCAATCAGAGCCAATATACCTCACTTACTTTGAGGGGTCACATCTGAACAAAGTGAGCGTGAAATACAAGTATTTTATGCCCAATGTACACAGGATCTATAATTGCACAAGGAACAAGGAGGCAAAGAAGCAAACCCAGTGCAATTAAAGAGGTAGGCAGAACTAACTGGAGAAATCTGCACATCTTTGATAGAGCTGTGAGATTCCCCAGCCCATTTCTGCTTGAATTTTTAGGATGAATTTAAAACGGGGTGATGCAGTCACTGTTCTCCACACCAGGCCTGATTCCCCCTCACCCCATTCTGGAAGCTTGATGGACTCTTAAAAAGGGAGTAATTACAGTGGCACACACTTTATGGGCCCATTACTCTATCAGAGAGGTGTAAACAGGCTTTAATGCAAGTGAGAATCAGGCCTACTTTATTTTTAATACAGTGCTTTTGATACGGTTGTATTTTATCTTCAATTCTATATATGCATCTCAGGCCTCTCCTGTGCTTTTGTGTATTATTTCTATTGCTTGATATGGCACTCACTCTTCCTGTGTAATAGTATTGCCTTTTCAATAAAATATGAGCATGTTAGGGGTGAGAAGTAAGCTGTTAATTCAAGTCACATACTGGGTAAGTGACAGGGGAATGTGGGCCTGTGTGTTTTAAACTGATGCCTTTTTCATCCTTTCAGATGTGTCTGTGGTTCTACACTGACTACAGGCCTGTTTCTAGGACTTTTATGCATCGCCAGCTAGTCTCCACTTACTGCAGGTGAAGATGTCATGAACACAGCTCCTGTGGCATTATATTATTCTGAACTTATTTGGTGCTTCTTTGTTATTGCTGGATTTTGTTTTGGCTTCTCTTTCTTTTTGCAGCCACGTGAATATATATATATGCGAGTGTGCATGTGTGCGCGCGTACACCCACACAGGCTCTCTCTTGGAGAGTCCCCTTTCAGAAGCTAACACTGCAGTTTGTTCCTACAGTCTATGTGAAATCTTTGGATGTTTCAGTCATTATTATGAATCAATATTATTAGTAAGTCCTTTTCTCTACCTGTTTGTAGCTTCCTGAAGAGTGAGTAGAGATTTCAAGATTTTCTCCCTGTTTCTTTCCTTCTTGGTTATAGTATGAATATATTATTCTATTAATTTGTACTGCAGTATCCCCTGGAAACCTCAGTCATGGCCCAATGTGCTAGGCGCTGCACAAACACATAATAGACATTGCCTTCCACAAACAACTTCTTATTTTTCCAGCTCTTTTTAGCCCTTTAACTTCTTGTTTCCTTTCTTGCTTGCCCTGTGCTCTTGGAAACCCTCTGTATTCTCAACAGTTTTGCTAAGCTATTTTAATGGAAAATAACTAATGCCATTTTGAACAGGATATTAGGCATCATATAGAAGACAAGGGTGAAGGATAGACTATCTGGTGACTGTGGGCTTCTTACATCTTCCACTGTAGCATCTGGTGCTGGCCACTGTCGGAGACAGGACAGCTTATTGTTTGCTTCTATATAATTGATATATGGCTCCTCCAGTCCACTTGGCCGGCTCCATAATCATGGGTGACCGGTGCCTCCCAAGTCTGGGGGAGCATCAGATCACCAATGGAGGGGTCCCCCAATGGCTGATTACCAACCGGGGTGGGGTCTTGGTTGGTCAGTCACCGAGCCAGCGGCGAAACCAGAAGCATACTTCTGGTTTCACAGCTAGTGTTTTCAGGGGGTTCATGGCCAATCTCAGGGGGTGCACACGCACCCGCATGTACCCCCTACTCATCACCAATGTCCGTAATTACTATGTCAATCTAGAACCCCTTGTTGGGTAGGAAAGCTTTGGTGGCCCCTAGCTATCAGTTTTCATAAGCCTTCCAAACTCGGCGCATAACGCTAATAAAAATTCAAGTTGCTTCACCAGAATCGTCTACTTGGCCTCTATTTGTTTCTACTCACCTCTTTGTTTTCGGTCGGGGTACCCGTACTCCCATGAAACAGCAGGCTCAATAGCCGAAGTTGCTTTGTTCCAAGTGTTTAATAACGAAAGGAAGATAACTTCAATGTTTAAGTGATTAAACAATGCAGATCTCGCAACTAATGCAGTATTTGATGGGGAAATGTTTTCTGTTCTAGAATCGAAAAGGCTTTTTTATCCCAAGAAATACTATCAAACTAAGCACATCTGACATATGGAAGATAGTCCCTTTCAAGTAACAATCAAATATGTTTTGTTTTGTATGATGAGAATGAGACAGAACAAATAAAAACTGAATTGCCCTATTCATGAAAAGGGGTGGGGAGGGCTTTCATTGATCAACACTCAAGAATATGACAGTATACCATAATCACTTAACACATAGGAGGGGGAGGGGGAGAATGCACATGGTTTGATATGACAGATTTCCTTATTTCTCTGTTAATGATGGAAGTAATCCAGGAAGCTTTTTAGCTGGTTCTAAAACATACATCTGAGCACCTCGACCTGTTTAATGTAATGCTTGTTTAGCATGAGCTAAGTGCTCTTTACCGTTAGTACAAATCCTCTTTATGCTGGTTTATGGGGTGATTCTTTTGGACAGTGACAACACAATGCATAGAAATATTACAGTCCAGTTTTCCCCAACACAGTGATAATTGCAGACACTGGCATATGGGCCTTGGCCTTATGCCCAGGAGAAAACTTCCATTGACTTCAATGGTGCAGGATCAGACCTGAAGTGCCTTAAACCGAGGAGGATTCCAACACAACGCACAAACTTCACTAATCAACAACATACTGTGGACCAGACCCCACCTTTTGGTTATATTTGCAGATGCTGAAGCCAGTTGCATAGCCTAGAATATACTGGATTAGTAGGAGGGAACTACTAGGGTCAGGTGCCCTCAGTGTGTCCAGGTTCCACATCAGGGGTATAAGGGGAGGTGTAGCTAGTCTACTTTAAGTGCAGTGATACTGCTGCAGGGCAGCTGTGCAAGCTATAATGCAGAGTGCTGGTCTCTGCACAATACCACCCTAAGGGAAGGTAGTAGGTGCAGAAGTATCAGTGCAAGTATTAGCATAGTGCTACCTTGCACCCTACATGAATCTTTACCATTTAGTTACTTGGGAGATTGCTATGAGTCACAAATTAATCCCCCTTAATGGGATATCCCACCCTCTAACACAGTTACTTTCAATCTTTTCCATTTCATGCCTCCAGAAGAAAAGTTTCTGGATTTCCTATGCTCTCTAACATTAATGTAGGGTAACTGCAGCCCTTACATGAGAACTTAAGACTTAAGGAGGGGGCCAGAGGCTGCACACTTCTGTATGCTTTCATCTTGAGTTCAGCACGGAGGAGAGCATCGGGCATGGCATGTGCATCCAGTGCAGATCAACCTGCTTACCACTCATCTGCCATGACAGTACTATTTTTAACTTCCCATTTGGGAATAAATGGGGCAGAGAAACTATGAGGGTGTGAAGTTCACTCCAGTCCAGGGCACCAGCAAAAAGCCTAGGAAGTTATTTTGATGGCTTTGGTCAGACTTAAATAGTATCCAGGTCTCAGGCTGGCTCTCAGCAGATGTGATGGTTCTCACATTCAGCAGACTAGGAACCTAGTCTGCACACCTGAAATGAGTGTGCATTCCTATATTTTGTACTTGGATAAATATGGACAACCCCCATGTGCCTTTTGATTTTTCCATATATCCTTCTTTAGGACACAGACAGCTCCTCTTACTTTTGCTTCCTATTATTAGGTTTTACCCTTCTGCCGACAACTCCCTGTAGTAGTGGAAGGATACCTTGGAAATAACATTTAAAATATGAGAATGTTATTAAAGATTTAAAAACCCATTTTATAAGATCAATAACACTCTCCAGTCAACATAGCCAAAAAGATATACATTTTTTTTTCCTTCAGGTGAGGAAAGCACTCAACATCTGGCCTAATTTCTTCCAATTGATTTTAAGTCTGTCCATTTGTGAATTAAGCAAAAAGGCTAAGCAGATTTTGTATTTCTGGGCACCGTGTACCCCAGAGGGCAGAAGGCAGGATGCATTTTCCTAATGCTGCACTGTGGATTTAGCTGCATGGCTCCTGTTGTTTCAAAGGAAGGAGAAGCCACCAGGGCCCTGTATGGCTCCTGCTTTCTCTCCATATTATGACATGACTGACAGCCAGGGATGCTTGTTTTCTCTGTTTAAAACTCACAAATTCTCTGATATAAATTTGCAGATTCTCTGATTTAAAAACCCCAAATCCATGTTTTTCTGCGTTTAAAAACAAATGCCACTATATATATAGAAATCAGCTGAACACAATGTTTTATTGATATATTTACAATTTTAAAGCAATTTGGAAGCCTACCAGTGCTTCACTCACTATAATAAAAGACATTCTAAATACCTATACATTTTGGCATTTGATTTCAGGCTTTTTTCATGGAAAAATTAGAGCTCCCTCTGCCCCCTTTGCTCTCCAGGACATGAGTCTCAATGCAGCTGCCCCCTCCCCACCCCACTGCTTGGTGGCGCTGAGCAGCCCTAATACGCCAGTGCCCTGCCTGTGCTAGTGCCCCTCACTCCTGACCCACAGCCCTCCAGCCCTGCTGGTGCCCCTCACTCCACACCCACAGGCCCACAGCCCCTCACTTCCCACCCATAACTGCCCATCCCCTGAGCCTTACTGGTGCCCCTCACTGGCAACCCATAGCCCCCCGGCCCTGGCAGTGCCTCTCACTCCTCAACCCACAGCCTCTCCACCGCACCACCCTGGCCCCCCACCAGCCCTGCTTGAGCGGACCCCAGCTGCCAGGGCTACAGGGCCAGGGACTCGGGTCCACAGCCCCCTGCCCCCCGCAGAAGTGCCCAAGCCCCAGCTGCCAGCTGTGGGAGGTGGCACTGCTGCGACCCGAGCGGAGTGCGGAGCCTGGCTCCACCACCCCCACGGGCAGCCTGGCTGAAGCGCAGCCCATGGAGGGGCGGATGCAGACAAGCAGCTGTGGGCTCAGGGCTCCCTGTCCTGCTGCCCTCCTCCCGGGGCCTCCATGGCCCAACAGGTGGGACCCAGTGCAGGAGGGCAGAGTGGGGCTTGATTTTTCCACCAGGAGCCCTGCACCGCCATGGCGAGGAGCCCCCTGCCCACCTGGCAGCAGCAGGGGTGGCAGAGCAGAGTTGTGCCCCCTGCTGTTGCGAGGCAGGCAGAAGGTGCCTTGCTATGGTGGCGTGGGGCTCCTGGTAGCAGCCCGAAGCCTCCCTGCCCGACTCTGCCCTGCTGCGCCAGGTCCTACCTGCCAGGCTGTGAAAGCCCCTGGGGGGAAAGCAGTAGGGCAGGGAGCCCCAAACCCACAGCCATCAGCCAGCATCCACCCCCACTCCACACATACATCTGGGGGGGCACATGCCCCCCCATATCCTCCCCCAGGAATGCATGCAGCAGCAGGAAGCCAGCCCCTCCATTGCCCCCTGGATGAACCACCCATGGCTGTTCTGCTCCCCACCCAGGCCCTACAGCCATGCATTCCCGCCCCGGACCCCAAGCCCCATGTACTGCCCTGGCTTTCTAGAGCCCCCAGCCACAGCTGAAGCCTCAGCCCTGCCCAACTCACTCCCCACCTCATTATGGGGGCCTCAATTCCCCCTCCCCCACCACGACTTACCTGCCAGGGGCTGCAGGAACTGCTCTCCAGGATGCCTGGCTGCCATGTACATGGAACTCTGCCAGCCTGCAAGGGGAAACTTGCTGTTTCCAGCGTTTTTCTCTTTTAAAGGAGAAAATCTGCGCTTTTCTCCTTAAAGTGGTAAAACCTGAGCTTTTCCACATTTTTCCATGGCGAACAAAAACCCCAGATCCCTGCTGATAGCCCAGCATATATCTCCGTTATGTCCAGAGGTCTAAAGCCACATCTGTGTATGTAGTCACAAAGCTGTTATACTCCAGTATAATCTGACTCACTCTTACCATTCAGATGAAACTCATTAATTGTAGACAACTGTTGTATTTGGCCAATTATGAATACCAGTCAAGGTTCTCTCCACAAGCATCTTTGTAGTGTTCTCTGTAACTAAGAGGAAAGAAGAGAATGTTAATAAATGTGATCACCGAGTGAAAATACCTGACATTTATCTAAAGAGTACAAAGAATCTATTATTTCCAGGACTATTTATGACAAAACCTGTAAATACTACTAAATTGACTGGAAAAACTGTACAGAAACATCTAAATGCCTTTGATCCAGAACTTTTCATCTAAAATGTAATGTAGCAGCCTCGGCCTTCACAGCTCTGCTATATGTAATGGAGATCAGCATTGCCTAATAGCATTTGTTGTTCATTTCCTGTTTTACCTGCAGACCGAGGGATAATATGTACACACTTCAATGAAATCATATCTATACATCTATCATCTGTGCCACATCTTTATCTCCAACATATGCATTTATTATTTCTACTATTGCTCTCCTCTGTCTTACTACTAGCTTCAAAACACATTCAATAAAGAAAGCAAGATAACTGAAGGACTAGAGGATTATTGGAAATACTGGAATACTTAATTTAAACTGTTCAGAGATCATTTTTCTCTCTCACTCAGTTTTTAACAGAATGAGGCCATTATTTCAATCAACACAATAGCTTATTCTTCCATAGCATCTTTCATCCAAGGCTCATAAGATACTTTAAAAACATTATTTAATACTCCAAACACTCTTGTATTATTTTATCTATTTTAAGGATGAGTAAATTGTGACACCATAAAAATGATTTGCCTCAATTCATTAAAAAAGGCCTTGGTAAAGGCAAGAGTCTTGGCTTCCTGTCTAACCACGGCACCATAAACCCTTCTATTTCAAGCAGGAGTTTTCTCCATTATTTAGAAAGTGGGTCTAGATTATAGTTAATTTCTCATTCTTTGCTTGTAATATAATGTCATATCATTTGGGATTTTTTTTAATAAATATAATTAATAATTACTACTTTATGATTTTTAGCCTTACATTTGATCAGGTATATTGATGCATTGAAAACACCATCCTGTTTGGGTAAGAAGTATAGCCTGGAGAACTGTAATTCAGTGAAACAGGAGTACTCTGATTCTTTGAAGGAGCCAGTGGCCATGTCTACATGGGTGTTTAACTGCAGAGTAGACTAATTAGCTGCGAAATAAAAAGTAACCGTCTACACATGCGGCACTATCAGATCTCAGTCAACTAATTAGCACTGCTGTGATTCCCCGACAGTACTATGGTATGGCAGGATAACTGACTGCAGTTAAACGCACATGTAGACACTGGCCCCAGGCATAGA
The DNA here is from genome assembly GCF_000455745.1 of Alligator sinensis. Taxonomy (NCBI): domain Eukaryota; kingdom Metazoa; phylum Chordata; order Crocodylia; family Alligatoridae; genus Alligator; species Alligator sinensis. Next base: position 1,935,709 of record NW_005841938.1, on the reverse strand, counting down.
TTACACTCAATCAGCCTAGCCCAGCCAACATGGGGCCAGACTCCTTCCTGCTATCTAGCCACATGGCTCCACACTTTCAGCACCCTTGTGCCCCAGCCAGCCCCTCTGCTGCCCGACACCACGAGCTGGAGCCCAGGACTAACCACCCTGTGCCCCCAGCCCTGACAAACTACTCCGCCCCAACTCAAATTGCTGCTGACCCAGCGCGTGTGTAGATACTGCACCCAGGAGTAGTTTTCTCTGGCTGAAACTGCTCCAGAATGTATTGCTTCAGATTAATTGCACGTACAGATGCACTCGCTGTAGAACAGATTCACTCTTGTTCAGTTGTTCCTCTCTCCATTAGTATTAAAATAGACCATTGTCCCTGATCCTGAATGGGCCTCAAGGCTCAAATACCTGTTAATCAATGGAAGGACTCAAAGGAAGATCAGAATTCCCACTCCCCTATTTGGCTCCTTTCTACATAAGAATAAAAGCCTATACTAGAACCTGGCTTGCTAGAAATGGTCATGCTTAAGCATAACGGTAGGGAACAAGTTCTGATCCCCATGTGGAGGGCATCAACAACCTATTTTGGTGTTGAAACCATTGATTTAGGAATGATTTGGCCAATACTGACTAAAGATCCCCAGAGGATTATGGAATTTCTCTTTATTTTTCCTTTGCGTTGGGGATGGATGGCTAGAATAGTTCACAGTGGTTTTGTAGACACAGCTCAAATTTATGTCTGCAATTAATTTCTGTATTTCAGTAAAGGGCATTATACCTCGTCTTCCTACCATTTTAACTACTAAATTAATCTAAAGGCATTGTAACTGTAGCCTGGAAACTAGAGAGGCAAAGGGATAGGCTAGCCCTGTTCACAAATCTTCCAATGTCTTTTCCAAGCTTAATAATTAACATATATTGATAAGAGCCATTTAAAGAACTGAAATAAAGCTTTTATGTAGCTCCTAATACAGCTATGAGGATTCCCCAACCCAAACTGGCAGCTATCATATAGCTTTGGGGCATTATACATTCCTGTATTTTTTTTCCAGGACACCGCAAATATTCAAATGATGGTTGCAAAAATGGAGTCTTCAAAAGGAATATTCCTCACAGCAGTAGATATTGTAGGTGGCTGTAGGGTCAAATCCCTGTTACTTGAGTTGATGCAAGAATTCAGAGGAAACTCAAGAGTTCTCTTACTTGATATTAGTTTCTTATATTGTGTGACAGACACTTACCAGCAACAGCCATGCTTACACCTAACAGTAGTAAACTGAGCTCTGATCCCACTGTTAAGGGTATAAATCAAAGTCTTCACCAATATAATTTGTGTGATGCAAATATTGCAGCATATTGAAAAGCCTTTTTCCATGCAGTACCCTTGGCCTAACCCCTAATAATTCTGCTAAAGAAATTGGTAACTATTTACCATGCTGAAAAATATCTGAATAGTAGGGCTGTGAGAAGCTTTGGGTGCTGATTCGATTCGGAGGAGATTTTGGCCTGATTCAGCAGCCAAATGTCCGAATCCAAATTGAATCAGGAGACCAATTAAAATGTCTGAATCAATTCAAAGCTCTCCAAATCGATTCAGAAATGATTCAGAGAGCTTCGGTGATTCGGGCAGTCCCTGTTGGCTGCAGCAGGGAGCTGGACCTGGACTCCGTGCTGGTAAGTAGGGAGCAGGGGAGGAGGGGCAGGAGACCATGGAGGGACCCCTGCTAGCCCCCATCCCCTGCCTG
>NW_005841938.1:1931721-1933872 GCF_000455745.1 Alligator sinensis | reverse complement strand
AAAGAAAACCCCAGTCTCACTGGCTGCTGCAGTGGCCTTGGGGCTTCTGGGGGCTTGTGGCAAAGCCCCCCGCTCTGCAGCACAGCACAGTGGGGGGCAGCAGGGATTGCCCCCTGCCCCCCGCCTGGCAGAAGACAATGTGTCCAAGGTTTTTTGCTTTATCTTGAAGGGCCGGTACCTGGGGTGGGGGGGCAGCCATGGGGGGTCTGGGAGAGAGGGCAGGGGTTGGGGGGCTCATGACAGAGCCCCCCACATGGCATGGGCCAGTGGGGAGCAGCACAGATCACCCCCTGCTGGGCAGCAGCCAGTGAGAGAGGGCTTTTTTTTTTTCCTGCTTTTTTTAAAGAGCCAGGAGCTAGGGCCTGCAGGGGCTGGAAGAGGGGCCAGGGGATGGGGCCTGCATGATTCGGAGATTTGGCAGCAGCAGCCATGTCAATTCAGGACAGTGATTCGAGTCACCAAAATGAATCACTGTCCCCCAAATCCAAAGTGAATACTAGCTGCTTCAACACAGGCCTACTGAATAGCTCTTGTCCTCTCACATGCCTTTAGGTGGGAAGGTCCATAGTTGTGGTCCTGCATAATATTTGCCACTATGAAAAATTCTCCAAATTTGAATGAATATCCAAAATGAAAAAAAAAAACAACACTGAAGCTTCAGGGTAAAATGGAGCATAAAGGTAAGGCTCGTAAATATAGGAGCAGAGCAAATACCTTTACCCGCCTCTGTTTCACTGAGTTTTCTTTTCCAAAGTTTTGCTTTCATGACTCTGCTAACCACTTTTCCCTTCTCTTAGAATTTGCTTTTCCTTGCATGTACCTTCCCACACAGCAATTTAGCCATAAAGTCATATCATTTTACAGAGAGATTACCGATAACCTGAAAAATGTAGCATCAGTGGTATATTTATATCATAGGACTAGGAGAAAAGTCAGACTTCAAGGTTTTGCAGCCTTGCCTCAGTTTTTCAGGTCCTGGCAGTTTCTCATCCTAATCAGCCCTGTGACTAACAGTAAACTGAAAGACTGCATAGTATGTATAAACTGTATGGTTTTATATGCATATATTCTAATAGTATACCCTCCATGAAGCATATTCAGGCAGCAATCAAGGGAGCCACAATGGGCACAAAAACAAATTTTAGAAAAGAATAACTAGTTTGGTTTAACTGTAGTCAAATCAGATTCAATCTAGCCACATTTTTAAGGCATATGAAAAGGTTTATTTAAGACAGATAATGGGAAAAATTACTACACGGCCTCCACTTTTGTGTACCTATTTTGCTATACCCAAGGCTGCCGTTCTAATGTGCAAACAAGACAGAATAATAGTACAGTAAAATTGCGCCTAACAAACATTGATATATTTACTTGAAACCATGTCCTTGAAGTGCATTACAAACTGGGCAAGTAGTCTCATCATTTTACAACTGAAGAAACTAAGGCACAAATTAGTTAAGTGACTTTTCTAATGCACAGAATGAGTCAGGGCAGAGTGGGCAAGATGAGTCAGGTCTCCAATTGCCAGGGCTAGTTCTACTAGTTCAAATGCATGCATAAAAACGAACAACCAGGCTGCATATCTTGCCCAATGGGTATTCAGAAAAAGAGTTGATCCCATTTTCTCAAGGTCTGGAAGCTGCAGCAGGAAGTTGGCAGATTGGGTTATAGCACAAGACTTATTTGTGGAACTCTAGAGTCAGATCGTAGGTCAAAAATGGAAATAAGCTTTGTTCTTACATAGCATGTATTGGATACTAACCACGACATAGTCTCTTCGCAACATAGAAAAATTGAGATTGGCAGAGCAAACCTTCAACAGAGTCATCTCCCATGTATAATTTAATGATATCCATTTTTTTGCCAACACAGAAATCTAAGATACATCAGATCACTAAGTCTATAAGCAAGAAGCAGGTCCCTGTGTGGCATTTTTGTGCACCCAAAATTCACTGTTATTCAAAAACTGTATATTGAACAGCTGACATCAGTCATGGTGTAGCAAGAAAGACTTGCTCCACCTAGTTGAACTCTTTAAAATGAACTTTAGCAATAAAAATGGGCCACCAGTTCTTCTTTTTCATGGAATGATTTACAAGGAGGTTGCCTTAGTTTACTCAGGAATTGCATCTGCTAAACATTTAATGCCGA
>NW_005841938.1:1912315-1931711 GCF_000455745.1 Alligator sinensis | reverse complement strand
ACCAGAAGGAAAGGATTTGAATGCATGAATGTTATTAAAAAAAAAAAGTGCTTCCATTATGGGTAGTAAATCCTCTACTGGCTACTTTTCTTTCCTCCAAACAGGCAAAATGTAGTCATGTTTTAGTGCTGTGAACGCACAGAGCTTGACTAAGAACAAGCTATTCCTCCCCTTGGTCTCCTGTTTGTCTGTCTTACTGATTTTTTCCTGCTGCAGCTCATTTCAATTGTTACAAAAAGCCTTCCCCTGAATATTATGATTCCAAAGCAATAATGTACAACTGCAATCTTAAATAACCAAAACTCCACTCAACATGCTGCTAGATCCCTGGAGAGAATTAGCTGGCGAGACTATGTAATAAGTTTTTGCACATGGGAAAATGACTAAGCAAGGAGGTGCAATCTCGGCTTCTTGGGCAGGTCCATTTTGTTTTATGTGTCTGAGCTGCTGAGTTTATTGTGGGACAGCAGCATGCCGAGAGGCTTTCCAAAAGGCTCCGACTGCTTGATGGCTGGATGTCGTCATAAGTTATCTTTTTACTACCACTCAAGATTTGAGGTGGGGGAATTCTTCTTTATTGATAAACAGACTTTCCGCAGAGACTAAGGTCTCTAAAATAGATAATTATCAGGTGATTTTCAAGTAGTGCAGGGTCGGATATTTCAGAGAGTGCTATCACCATACATCTATAACCTGTGGGCTGTGTCAGCTTCTTGAGCACGTTGAGAACAATATCCCTGTTAGTTTTACAGTGCATTAGGTCTCTTTTTAGAATAAATTTGGTTTACGCAAGCGGGATTGATTGCATCCAAATGAAAGAGTAAACACAATGCGGGAGCTGCGAGGAGATAAAGGGAAGTGTTGGAGGAAGAATTTGAATTTTTAAACTAGTGGAGATGAGGTGACAGAACAAAAGATGTCATACATAACCCAGGGAAAGTGGCTGTAATAAATAAGTGGGGTAGTACAGCACAAAATATTCAGCAGTAAAGCATGATGGCTTGAAAAGGGGAGAGATGCAGAAGGAAGTAAGGACCTGATTTAGCATCACTGGTCAGAATAGTAAGTAAGCATGAGTTTAAATTCTACTGAAATCAATGGGCCTTGAGCACTGACTTAAACACGTATTTGAGCTCTGTTCTGAACAGGCTGGGTATAGTACGCACATGATTAAATGTCTTTCTGAATTGAAGATGGAGATGAGCTCAGGAAGAAAGAGCAAATCCTAGACAATGACAAGATGGTCACTCAGCAGAAATTCCTATCAGGTCTATAGTGCATACTAGAGAATATGGGGGAAAAATGGAGATGCCCCAAGTATATGTAAAGATGAAATATTACAGTGATGTTGGCTTCAAGGAAATGTGATGGCAAATGAAATTCACTGGGAATACATATTGAGCAATGCAGCTGTTTAGAAGGAGATAGTAATAATGCATAAACTAGACAGAACAAGTACTCTAGGGTAAGAAAGAGTCTGAGAGTTCAGGCCTGAGACAGGATACCCAGAAGTGAGGCAAAGTTGTTTTCCCTATGGCAGTGTCAGACCCCTGCCAGACGTGCAGGTAACGGCACGATGGGATCCCATGCACAATCCACACACTCGTGCTTCCTGCCATGCCACATATGCATGGGAGAAGGCGTGATTGGGGGAAATCAGGCATTAGATCCCATCACACCTTATTGCTGGGGAGCCCTGGAGCATGATCCTGGGCTCCCCCGGCATGGGCAAGCAGCAAGCTCCTGTAACTGGCAGCCCCCTCAACTGGGGCTCCCAGCTACACCGGTGCACCATGCACTCCCCGGGCTGGAAGCCCTGTCAGCTGATGGGGCTTCCAGGAACAGGGGCAGACCATGGACTGAAAGGGGCCTCTTATACCAAGTCCAGTCCCCAACGTTTGCAGACAGCCACTTACCCAAGGACATTAATTGCAGCTCCCCTGCTGCCAAATTGCCAGACCCAAGGGGAGACCTGTGGGCCAGAAGATGTGCTAGAACATGCTAGCACAAAATGGCACCAGTGCATGGCGTCACTTCATGGCCAGATCTGGCCCATGGATCAACCCCGTGCCCATCATCCAGCTCATGGGGCTGGAAGATTGAGCCCCATTGGTTTCATATATGTTCAGAGGATCCATACTACAGAAGAAGGAAAAAGCCCCTGCAGTCCTTGCCAGTTGAGTTAAAGGAAAAATTCCTTCCTGACCTCAAATTTAATAATTGGTATGGCCTGGATCTCAAGAAAGCTTGGAATTAAGAACACACAATTTTTCTTAGCAAAGATATCCTCAAAGTGTGCAAGAGGTGTGAACATCAAAATATTCAAGAAACATGGTTTTGCAATAGTTCACATGGTTCACTATTGTGAACTTATAAAAAAATAGTCTGTAGTAACTTCCTGTAACTTGGTTGTATAAAACACAAAGAAGTCTACTACTGTTAATCAATAAAGCTGCAATATATAATGAAATGATTAAGCATGCTGTTTGTACTATACACAAATTAACTGACATATTAGACTGATGCTGCCATGATTCCTTTAAAGGCTGAACTGGAAATAAAGTAAAATACATAGCAAATGGAATTAAATCTAATTCAATAATGTTGTACTAGCCTCAGTCCATTTCTCCCCAATCAAACTGTAATAGGTTTTGTAATACTAATCATTAATGACTTGCAATTTGTAGAATAGATTTTAAACAATGGAGTCAGGCTACTCACTAGTCCCAATTTTCAAATGATGTTTTAATTTATTGTAATTACAGATTTTAATATATGATGAAGATTTCTTCCCAAAAACTGAATGCATTGAATCTAGTCCTGGCAATGTACAGTTCCTGCTTTGCAATCCTGCAATCCTTGTTCAGGCAAAAATCCCAATCAGAAGTTAGAAGAACTGCAAATGGAGTTGATTGGGGTTATTCAGCTGGGAAAACAAGTGGGCCAGATTTGCAACTCCACTGATGCTCCTTGAAGCCATAAGGGATTTACATTAATGTAATGGTCAGCAGAATGTGTCCCCATCTCTGTAGGTTTGCATTATCAAGTATTTGGGATACAAGGCTGAAAGTTTGGGGTACCTCATGTTAGTGTGCAACATTCATTTATATTGAAAGTGCTTTTTAGCAGGGATTACGGAAGTGTCCATTACACATTATTTTCATACTTCTGATAGCAAATATAATTTTGGGTTGAAAATGTTCCTTTGTCCATTTTTCTTATAATAAAAAAGAAGAAAACTGCACATCTCTTTTAACTGAATAAGAGTTAGTGATCTCAGGGAGGGTATCCTGAGACTGAAAAAGGTATCCCAAGACCATGTGGCCTAATGGATAGAGTGTCTGACTTCAGATCAGAAAACTGAGAGTTCAAGTCCCTTTATAGTTAGATCATTTTTCAAGCTTGAAAAATGGCAGCCTCATAACTAGCACCGCAAGGTACAATAGGAAGCTTTCTCTGACACTAGCCAATAGATAGGTTATTCCACAGCTCACCCGAAAGCCTATGGCATGCTTAGTTGTCTGTACACTTGATGCCAGAAGCATGGGAAATGAGCAGCAGGAACTGGCCCTCCTACTAACCAACAACCAATAGGATCTCATAGGGATCATGGAGACCTAGTGGGACTCCACCTATGACTGGACCACAGGCATAGGGGGATACACCTTGTATAGGAGGGATCATGTTGGGAAGAAGGGTGATGCAGTTGCTCTCTATGTGAGGGAACATTACACCTCCTTAGAAGAGAAGATTGGAAACAGAGAAGGGTGACTTGAGACCATCTGGGTCAAGATATGGGGAGAGCACGGGGAAGGGTATTTGACTGTAGGATTTTTGGATAGGCATCTGACCCCAGCACTCTTCAATTCAGAACAATACATAAGTATGTATCTAAGGCTGTGATTCTCAACCAGGGTGCCACAGCCTTGATATCTTTCCTTGGCTGCCCCAGGGTGCTATACCATGGTAGCACTGTTAGCTGTGTGTGTCACGGGACGGGGTCCTGTAGGATGGCCGTGGTCTTCCCCAGGCCCTCTTACCGTGTCAAGTTGGCCCAATGGGCACCCTCAGTTCTCACCCACCACATCTTTGATCAAATGATTGATAGGGAGGCTGCCTCTAAGTCCTCTTGAACATGGTTGAGATCGATTCCCAGGACTCCGTGGGTCCCTGGACCCCTGGTGGGTCCCGCTCCAGGATGGATGTCACAGTGGGTGTTTCAGGGCACCCTAGCCTTATGGACTAGGGATGGCTCCAACCACCCCTTTACCATGCCCCAAACCTCGCAGATGGAACTGACGTTCGGTCTGGGCCTTGTCATAATTTGGCCCCCTGGTCTTCCCTGGGCTCTTCACAGCCCTGTCTTGCACTGCACCCTCACTGGCGCTTGGGCTTTCTACAACCCTGTCTCGCTCTGTGCCTTCACTGGCGCTCAGGCTCTCCGCGGCCCTGTCTTGCACTACACCTTTACTGGTGTTCAGGCTCTCCGCGGCCCTGTCTCGCTCCGCGCCTCACGGGCGCCTGGGCTTTCCACAGCCCTGCAAAGTGCTGCACCCTCTCTGGTGCTGGGGGTCGGTGCACCCCCAAATGCTACACCCTCTCTGATGCTGGGGTCCCCACGCTGCCATGGGTCCCTTATGAGACCTCCTCCATCCCCTAATAGCCTCACCCAAGCCACCGGTCCTAAACGGCGAAAAAAAAACACAAGCCCCTGGGCTATAACATAAATTCAAGCCGCCCGGCTATAACATGATTCAAGCCACACCAGGGGTGCTCCGTCCCGCACCAGTATCAGAGGCTGTACCTGAAGTCAGGCCTCTCCCCTCTGGTTGCTCTGGGAGAGCTCCTTCCCCCTTGGCTGCTGGCAGGGAACTGCCATCCTGGCCACAGCCCTGGGGTTCATATATGAGCCAGGCCCTGCGGGCCACTATCTCATTCTAGCTGCCCTGGTAACCAGCAGCTGGGGGCTCCCCACTCGCTGCTAGGGCTCTTTCCATAGCAGTTTCCACTCTTTAAAGGAGCAGGGCACCTAAGGGCACTGTGCAAACATGATTCACATGATAAACCCAGAGTTTTCAAACAGGGATCTATAGTGTGAAGAAGATTTTGCCTTGCTGTCATCTTTCTGAGTTCTTTGCAATGGAAGAATTAAGCTAGTAGTCTTCTGTAGTCAAAACACAAGAGAAAAGTAACAGCTGGCATTTTTCAAGGCGTGTCTCGAGCCAAACTAGGGGTGCCTTAAGTCTAAAAAAGGTTGAGAATTACTCATATAAAGATGCCATCTGTCACAATACGGCCACCACAGGAATGGCTGTGATGTCCCTAGGGCACCGTGACGGTGCTGGCTCTGCCCTGTGGGCACCTACTAATCTCACCTGCCATGTCTTACTGGTATAACTGATGAATCAGGAGGCTTCCCTCAAGTTGCTGCTCAGTCATAGCCCTGACAGACTCCGCTAAACCCTGTGGGCACTCAGGAGGTGCCTTACAATACTCCCCTCCCCCCAAGCCTTATGGGCTAGATGCGTGTCTCCAAAACCTCCCTTTACCATGCCCCATGTCTTGCGGGTGGTAATTAAATGTTGTCCCTTTTAGGAGGCCTCTACCTAGCTCGGGCTCCTGTTATCACTAGACCCTGGGCCCTTGTAGCTGCATCCTCACTGGCGCTGGGCACTCTGCGAGCCCCATCCCTGCCCCCTCACCGGCCCTGGGCTCTCCGCATGGTAGTGTGCCCCAATGAGGCCTCCTCCTCCCCAATAGCCTCAGCCCGATCCACCGGTTCAAACAACCAAAAACATCAATATAAGCCCCTGGGACACAATGCAACAATACCCTGGGGTCCCCACTCTATCCCTTTTTAGAAGGCAAGCTTCGCTCTCAGTATAATGTGCCTCCCACCCATACGTACCTATGAGCTCCTATAGCCCCTTAATCCTACCAGCAGCAGAACAGGCAGTCAGGCATCTCCAAGTAGCTTTCTCTACCAGAGCTCCTTCCCCCTTGGCCAATGCCAGAGAGCTAACCCTCTAGGCCCGGCCCTGGGGCTTATACCTGCCCAGAGCCCTGCCTTCTTCCGGTCAGCTGACCAGGTGCAGGTGCAGGCTAATTCCCTCATTAGCCTGCTGCCACGGCAACCTGTACCTGCTGGGGTTCTACCTGGCTCCTAGGGCCCTCTCTCTAGGCAATTTCTGCCCTTAAAGGAGCAGGCACACTTCAGTGCCCTGCGACACCATCTAAGTATGGCAAAGTTACTGCACAGTGAGAACGTGGATTTACAGAGCACTAGCTAATATGCACTGAATCCCATATGGACACACCTAAACTCGGGACATAAAGACATTTAGAGTCACCTTAAAGGCCCCCCTTAAGCCCATAAGCAGTCATCTACATTGAAAACCCCTAATCACAATGCCTAGTGGGCAGCCCAGCTTAACTCAAGAAGCCATTCTGACTCTCAAAGGTCTAAGGTCAAGCCTGACGTCAGGCTCACCTGCCCCTAGCTACTGCCTAAAGCCGTGTTTCTCAACCTTTTTTTTTTTAGACACAAGGCACCCCTCAAGAGACTCATGGCACCTCTCAGAAAATGCCAGCTCTTACTTTTCACTTGTTTTTTGACTACAGAAGAATACTAGCATCCATCTTGTGTTGCAAAGAGCACAAAAAGACCACAGCAGGGCAACATGTTCTTGACACTATAGATTCCTATTCGAAAACTCTGGGTTTATCATGCAAATCGTATTTGCACAGCTAACATGCCATGGCATCCTGGTTTAGAATCACTTGTCTAGAGCTCATTTAGGGGCCTCAGGCCACCAACATAGTTGTGGAACATCTGGTCTGGGGTAGCCTCTCTGTTCCAGAGTTTGGGCACTTTGACACTCTGCTGCCGGTAATTAGAGTTAAGCACAGATGGAGGGACAAGTAGTCTGCTGACCAGTTCTTAGAAGGGCTTCGCTCTGCCATAAGGATGCATAACATATAGTGGATCCAAGGTCAGATAGAGGTGGAGAGGGAGAATTTATCTGAGTCACACTAGTTAAGAGCAAACTTCAGATTTAACCCTAAATATCAGTGTAGATATTCCCAAAAGTTTCTTTATGTGAGCTAATTTACTTCACACTGAATGTGGACTAGGCTACCTTGCTCTGTAAGGGTATAGGCACATTTGCATTTGGAGTCATTTTGAACAGGGCAAATTTAGACAGGCAACAGCTGTTCTATTCTAATTGGTATGTGTGGACAACCCACAAGTGATGGAAATGTAGCAAAACATCTCCAACTTTAACACTGGATGAAGCATGATATACATTTTGCTGAATCAGGGCCTTTAGAAGGACAGAATTTATTTCTTGACTCTTGGTAAATTTTCAGCTAATAGATTAGTGTATCATTTATTATTACTGTTATTGATTAAGTGGAGATGGATGATTTCATAATGCTGTTAACAAAGTGATTTATGAATTTTTAAATTAAGGTTGCAGTTTTCTAAACACCTTCTACATGTCTTGTTCTTTGCAGAGTATAGCAAACCTTCTTGCCTGCACTGATGACTGAGTAATATTAAATGTGATTTTTGTTTTAGTGATGCCAGACGCAGGGACAGAAAGCAAACGTTGGGGCAGGTGATGCAGAATGATATAATGAATTCTTGAAGGAGTTAAACCATTCATCAAAAGGAGTACCGGCAAACAGTAAATTGTGGTCCACCACTTAGCTGTAGGCTTATGTGACTTTTACCACCATGTATATTTTGAGATAGATGACAATGACATCTTTATGTTTTTTGTTATCAAAGCTTCCATCTTACAACCCCCTTTGGTCCTAAGCATTGTTAACAACGTGCCAAGGTTATGCTGCTCACAGCTTCCCTCTTCTGAATGGTAAAACGATCAGAGAAGAGCAAAGTTTTATGATCCCTTGAAGGTATTTGAAAATTATTCTAAATGACATTTATAAAGACTTCTAAAAGTCTTAAGACCATTATTTTCTTTTTGAGGGTTTTGTTCTCACATTTAGAATTGTGCTAGATGACAACTTCCATGCTCTCTTTCTGAAAAAATACAATGTGCAAGTTTCACAAGTCCCATAACTCTACCGTTGGTACTTACAGGTTGTCTAGTCCTGAAAAAAAAATGTTGAGCAATAGGAATCCTTAGCATTTACACAATGATCCTCATACTCAAAGCATAACTGATGTATCCTCACACCCCCACGAGAAGCAATCAGATAAGCCTCTTCCCCATTTTACAAAGCAAAATTAAAACATTTTTAATATAAATATACATGTTAGCTTCTAGCTTGAGTAACTCAAAAGGCACAGGCAAAGGAAGGGAATACTATCGTATGAGCTTTTCAGTGAGAAAAGAAGTACAGTTGCATATGAGCACAAAAAAGTTGAGTTGGAGTTTAACTGAAAATGAATCAATGGGCACAGCTACACCTGGCATTTACTGATTTGCCTAATTAGCTCCACAGTAAATGTCTCAGCATCTATACATGCGACCGTATTTTGCTGCAGTAAATTAATAAACTCCACTGCAGGTTAGTACTTGTACATACAAGTACCATCCTGCTGTGCAGTTTTACTGCTCAGCAGTGCACATGTAGACACTGACCCAGCTGGCAGGGGCACAAGGGTGCTTCGGTGCAAGGCTGCTTGCCAGTTAGCCCCACACTGAAGCACCCCCAGCCAGCCCCTCCACAGCATGAGCCACAGGGGGAGCATCCCTGGTTTGGCAGGCTAACTCCCCAACTGCCTGCCAGCCAGGGCTATTCTGCCCTGGCTCAACATGCTGCTGTCCCAGGCACACATTCAAACAGCGCACCCAGGAGCAATAGACTCCAGTGCAATAAGCATCCAAGTTTATTGCTTTGAATTAATTGCAGGCATTGACACACCCAATGGGTTTGCTCCTACTCCACTCCAGTGTCCACAAACCAAATTGTTGGGGCTATCAAGGGCCGTGTACAAGGTATCAGGTCCCCTTCTTAGTTCTGATTCTGCAGGACAGTTGCACAGTTTCATTTACTTTAATGGAATGATCATGAATTGGAAATTAAACAGGTAAATGTGCTCTGCTGGACAGGGCCAGATTAACCCTGTAGTGGGCCCTATGCAACCAAACTTGTGGGCCCTGGCCCGTCAAGATCCCCCTCACCTCCCCAGCGCTGCCGCCCATGAGGAGCAGGGCTTGGAGCTGGCACTGGGAACCAGCCACGGCAGTGGTGGTGAAGCCAGCAGGGGAGAGAGGAGAAGGGGAGAAAAGGGAGGTGGACGGGGCCATTCACACTGCCACTGTGGAGGGAAGGACTGGGCCCCACACTGCAACTCGGGGCCCTAAGCATGTGACTAGCTGGCCTATGGGTTAATCTGGCCTTGCTGCTAGATTGGGCCCCTGCTCCATTAAAATCAAAGCACAAACCTCCCATTGACGTCAATGGAAACAGGATCAGGTGTCCAATCAGAGCTTTAAGGACCCTCTGGGCATGAAAATGTATTAGGAAACAACTTCTAAATGTTGGAAATAAGTGTATTAGTCTCTGCTTTCAAAACATTCTTCTTGGCTGATTGTGTAAAAATAACTTCCTGAGTGAAGTATTCATCTGCATGGGTCACCCCTGGTTAGATAAAAAGCCTCAAGTGAGAAATGTAAAACCTCTAGAGAAAGACAAGAATGCTGCTGCTCTGGAAACTAGTTCCATCCTCCTCCTCAACTGCTATTCATCACTTCAGGAAAATATGGCAACTAGTTCCCCAGGGGAGACAGGATGTTTTGTATGCCAATATTTTCAGACTGGTGTTAGAATTCATCCTTCAAGTCCTCAAAAAAACAGCCCAACATCTGCAGGAATAGCAAAAGGACCATTTCTGACCAGGCTGTCCCTTGCAGTATACACATGTGCATGCACGCACACTCATGCACACACTGAAGTCAGGAGAATGGGGCATCCTCTTTGTCCTCTTGGGTTGGCTATAAATGTGATAGGTGTCGCCTCTGAGGGGAGAGAAGTCAATGTGTGAGGCTGCTATTTCTATTTCACAGGTAGTTTGAGACTGGGCAGGCAAGTACAGAGAATGCAATAGGTTGCACCCTATATTCCTAGCCTACCCTGTGCACTGGCAATCAGTCTAAGCCAGCACAGGTGAGAAGTGACCTGATACTTCCTGGCTGAAGCATGAGATACTCCCACCTTGATCTGCTCCTAGGATTGCACAGCTTGAAGATTTACAATTAGCCACTAGTGATCACACATATATGATATTAATCTGACATAGCAATTACCTTTAGTCTAACTGGTGTTAAGAAATTATGTTAAATAGACACCAGGTGACAATTGGCTGTCAAAAACTGTAATAAGGAATCAGTTAGATCCACAGCTGAACCATTTTCAAGATTAGGAGTATGATCTCTGCTTTTAATATGGGATGTCAAGAAACCATCCTAATAACAAAAAGTATATTGCTTTTGATCTTTAATTAATCTCAGCTTTGAAGGGAAAAAAAGGATGGAGGCAGAAATAATGAAAACATGAAGATCTGTCCTGTATTAAAGTCATTTTTTTCAGCTACCAGGGTTGGCTCTAGATATGGTCAAAAACAGCCATAAAGGCCTCTTTGCTCTGGTTGGCAGAAGTGGCTCTGTAAAAACCCTTGGACGCTGCAGAACTTCTGAAGTGTCTTCTACATACCCCTGTCAGTGACTACAGGAAAAGGGCTAATGTACCCAGAGGAAAAAGGGCATGGAAAATATATCACTGTGGCCTGAGCACCTCTCCAGCATTGTTTTGGCAAGCAGAGTCGGTGGCAGCCCATACAAGTTACAGAAGTGATTCTCAACCAGGGTGCCATGGCAGCATGGGATGCCTTACGATCCTTTCAAAGGTCCTGTGGGGCGCTGGCACTTTCAAGTGTGCAAACCTGAGTCACTATATAAATTCAGAGTTCAAATAGGAATTCATAGTGCTAAAGGCACGCTGACCTGCTGCAGCCTCTCTTTCTTTGCAACAGAAGAATTACTCTTTTTTTTTTTTCCCCTGTAGTCAAAAAACAAGTGAAAACTTAAGAGCTGACATTTTCTGAAGCATGCCTGCAATCTAACAAGTGGTGCCTTAAGTCTACAAAGGTTGAGAGCCACTGACTTAGAGCAATTCAAGTACTATGATTTACAAGAAGGCTGGCCTCATCTGGACTCTTGGTCTGGAGAGTGCAACAACGCTGTGAAGTCAACTTTTTACCTTACATCCTCACCCAAGTGCTCTTGAACTACAGCTGAAGCCAGGGATGATATCCTTTAGAAAAATACTCCCCATAATACTTCAGTATATTTTGCAGGCACATTATATGACATCTTAGGAGACATGAATGCTACAATTGCTGCTCTGACAGAAGAGGCAGATTTATCTGAACATTGATGCTAACAGCAAACCTGCTTTTCTTCTCGGCATCCGGAAGGTAACACTTCAGTCTCCAGGCAGCCAAAACTCCCATCCAAGTTACCAAGAATTTTCCCGGCATAAGGAGTCCTGGATATTACTCTGCTTTTTTAAACACTTCTGACTACGTAATTTCTCACTTCTGGAAAATCTATGACACTAGTTTACTTCTGTCTTTTTGAATTATAGGAATGTTATTTCACACATATTTGATGTCTTAACACTATTTACTGATCTGTAGACATGAAAGAGTAAACTGGACTGACAGCAAGCTTTTCCGATAATAACTTACAGATCAGCTCACAGAAAAGAACCAAACATTGATTAGTTTAGTGCTTGATTAGTTGTCAATTACCTCCCCGTTCCTTTATTTTGGGTGATGATTTTAATTTCAAGTAAATGGCATTATCATGTTTACCCATAAAATATCAATTCCATCTCAGTTTTGATAAAGACCATCAATACAGGAAAAGAAGTATCTTAACAACTCTTGCATTGATGGATTCTTAGAAGCTGCTATTTTATGATGATTGTTAAATTTGTTATCCATTTCCTTAGTGAGGATATGGATCTATTTATAAATATTGAAGATAATCTCAAAAAACATAGTTATTTATGACAGAAATGATATTGGAAATTAGAGCATTAGAAGTGAAATAATAATTCGGTGTTTAAACTAAGTACTGTAACAACATTTAGCACTTATGTAACCCATCTTAGTGGCTCAGAAACATTGGCGGATGAAAATCAGGAATCAACAAAGCATATAAGTATGTGCCTGAATTCAGTGGACAATTCAAATGCTTCAACTTAGATGCATATTTGACTATCATGCTGAACTTAGGCGTAAGTCCCAGGAGCATCAATGAGTGCATCTACTCGTGCTGTAATGTGCAGTAGCCTATTTTATTGTGCCTTAAAACATTGTGTAAAAAAACTGTGCTATTATGCTAATACTCAGTAAAATAGGCTACTATGCATTGTCACCTAAAAAGCATGCATTTGCACTACTGTGCATTAGGGCAGCCTTGCCTCACATTGGAGGTGCTAAATTTAATGTGCATTAGGAAAAGTGCATTTATGTATGTGGAGATGCACCCGCTATGTGCCATTATGTTTATAAATGGGAGAAAATGAAATGCAGAAACCATAGAAGTTAAGGAATGTACCCAAAGCCATCCAGCAATTGATTGGCATAACCAGGACTAGGCTTTAGTTCTTTGCAAGTCTCATGCTAGAGCCAAGAGGCAGTGGCTCTCATAAAACGAGTAGGCACAAAGGCTTTGATTGGAACTGTATGGAATATCCTATTGTGACAGGGGTCCATCCCCATGCCTGTCTAATGGAGACCTGACCTTCTGTCTCTGGGCTACTCATGCACCTCTCTCATCTGCCACACCTTGATGGAACAATAATTATGATGTTACTCAGGTGGGAGGCTGCCCATTTAATACACCAATGCTAGGGGTCACTATCCACTGCTGCAAACCTCCCCTACACAGTGGCCCACGACTCGCAGGTGATATATAAATTTGACCTGCGCCTTAGGACATTGGGTCTAATGGCCCCCTGACACTGTGCCCCCCCTGGCACTGGGGGTCCGATCGTCCCCTGGCACTGGGGCTTCGCACAGTTGTGCGCCCCAATGAAGCCTCCTCCTCCCCAAATAGCCTCAGCCCGGTCCACCAGATAAACAATAATATAAATATGAACTCCTAGGCTATAGCATAATAGAAGTCCTACAAGCCACACACTGGCTCCTTAAAAACCCCAAACTGCTCCTCGAGCACAAAGTACTCCCCCCACCCCCACCCCCACCCCCACAAGCTCTGGGTACCTTGTAGACTCCTGGAGCCTCATTAGCCAGAGCAACAGTCTGGCCAGCAGCCACAGAGTTCCCAGGTATTTTGCAGGAACTCTCTTCCCCTGGCTGCTTGCTGGAGACTTCTCCTTGCCAGCCTCAACCCCGGGGTTTATATGTGCCCAGAAGCCTATCCCCTTCCTGTCAGCTGACCAGCCCAGGTGGTTGGGCTATTAACCCTTACTCTCCTGGTGCTTGGTGTTCCTGTAGACCCAGGTCTTAAAGAGGCAGCCCTGCCTCTTAGTAACAGGACTAGGGTTCCCTGTTACACCTATTTAGAAAGAAGTAGGTATTCATTGCATTATTATACTATTAGTGTTTGCTTACAGTATTCCTGGTAAGTGTTAGCAAGCTTAGGAAGTATTCCACAGCCTTATTTGCAAATTACTTGGAACTTGCCATTTAAAACATTCGTTTCTGTTATTTAATGGCAAAAATCTTTTGTGCCTTACTCCCACAAGCAATCCCACTGATTTTAATAGAAATATTTGTGTAAAACGAGCAGGATTTGGCTGTAAGTATAGATGTGTAGTAGTCAAAACCTGAGCTAAAGAGGAATAGTATAATATTAGTGCAGCATGTGCAGGCACACTAGGTTGCATTATCATTCTGGTTTATTCCAGGCACCAGAATGATGGGCTGAGATTTTTAAAGGAGACTAATGCCTGGTGTCACATAGCCCTGGCAAACCTGCCTCTTTCTGGGCACTGGCTACACATATTTAATCTCTTCATTTAAATGGGACACTGTGGTCCATCAGCCTTAGGCTCCCAACACCCCATTCTTCGAAGTACATGATAAATGAAGCAATTGTACAAAAAGACTTCATAAAGGCACCAGAAAAACAATCACTCCTTACTTGACCTAGCACAAGAAATACACAGAATTAGATAAAATAGTAAAAATGTCTGTATACATTTCCCTGCCTCAGTTTCCTCAACACTTCTGAGTGTTGAATGCACTTAGAGAAGAGTCCTTTAAAGAGTGCAGGATCCTTTCTCCTAGCCAAGGCTTCTCCTCTGACTCACAGAACTTCTCTTTCTCTCTTCTGTGCAGCCGTTTTCCTCTCCTTTTGCTAGGTCTTGTAGACAGGGCTCTTCTGCTTCAAAAGCCAGTCTTTTTACCTAAACTACTGCCCGCTACATGGGTTCCCTCCAGCCTGAGTGCCTTCAGTATTTTAAAATCCAGTGTTAACCCCTGATTTTTGTTCTTGTATTCTGGAATTTTCCACTTCCCAAGTTCCAGGTCCTCAAAGCAAATGGAGCATGCGAGCTACACTGATATAATGCCAGCCAGATCTGGGGCCATGCGAGGATAGAGGCACTGACCAAGGTCAAGAGAAGGAAGCAGAATCCAGGAACAAACTAGGTCAGGAAGCCAGGAGGTCAACCCAAGAGCATGGTCTAGGAACGAGCTGAGTCAGAAAGCCAAGAGTTCAAGCAGAGAGCAGATTCAGAGAGCAAGCTGGCCAGGAAACCAGGAGGTCAAACAAAGAGCAGAGTCCGAGATTAAACCAGAGGGAACCACAATGCAGCCTGGAATGAGACTGAGCCCAGTTGCACTCAGACATTTCCTGTTCCTGTGCAGGGATTTATAGGACGGGGGGCAGGTTAGGTCCTGCTGGAGGCTTCAGGACATCCTGGATCAATCTAGACAACCAGCTGCAGGTTGGCAGGCTGGGATGAGCAGATACGTTGACCAGGCTGAGGCCCCAAGTTTGCAGGCCCCCCCCCCGTCTGACACTTGAGGACATCGCTGTTCTAGAAGTCAAAGGTGCTCTCACATGAACAGCAACCAATAAAGTTTTCCAATCCTCCATTTTCCCTGTTGTAGGAGACACCTGACATGGCCCTAATAGTTTATGGCAGATGTGAAGGCCTCAGTAACACAGCGATGTCATAATCTCAACCAGCATCCATAACTTGCAGAAAGACACCAAGTTGTCACACCTAGCAGGCCTTTAAAGCTTTTATGTCAGAAGAAGACGTGTAATTTTTTTTTGTTTAAATCAACATACAATAAAAATCCTAGTGCATTTACATTGGTATAAGGTAATTGGTACCAACCTCACTTATTTTGCATTGTCAAATCTGAATAAGCTATACCGGTATAAATATGGTTAAGCCCTAAAGGGGTTTTGCCACTTTTCTGTGCTGACATAGTAGAAGCAGGAAAACCTTTAATTGTAGATGTAGCCTAAGGGAGTTAGAAATTCCCAGCTGCTGTGTATAGATGGGGAAAGCCTGCTAGTTAAAAATGTATAACTATGTCTAAGAGACCTATCCTAAAAATATCTCACCCTCATACCTAAAACTAGGCACAAGAGCAGTTTCACTGGCTTCAACAGAATTAAAAAATTGGCAGCATCAGGTCTTTTGTGTGCTTCCTTACGTTTGGGAAGTGTGGGCAATCAAACAAATATGGAAAGAAATCAAATACATGTGGCATGTAACTAAAACCTCCATTTTAGTGAGTTATAGCAGGTGTTTTGAATGGAACCTTATTCAATAAAATATTGATGCTGCGGCCAACATTTTTGTCAATTTTCAACTTAAAACTAAACTGTAGTACACAAGAGAGTTATCTGCTTCTCGTAGCACTCCCTCCTTTTAAACTAAATATGTTACACTGTGTTGATCTATTTTCCTTTGGATCAAATTTATTGTGCCAAATTCTGCATCTAGGGCCTGATCCAAAACCCACTAATGTGGGTCTCATTGATCTCAGTGGATTTCTGGATTAGGCCCATCTTTACATCCATTCAATTGTATTGACCCAAGCCTCGAAGGAGTTTAACCAGTTATGTGAGCAGCCAAGATGGCTCAAATGACTTCAAACCAGGCTTGAGAAAGGACAGGTCAGTACAATTGCAGCAGGGTAAATAATAGCAGAATTTGGCCGTGAATGTTTTTTTCTGGACAAAAGATAATGTATGTTTTCTAGGTTCAATTTTTACTACTGCAACAGTGGTTTCAAGGAAGGGCAGGTCTCAGTTCTCCTTTGTGCCATCATACATCTATGTAATGATGAATAACCATTTTTCTCCTTATGCCATTGAGATTCAGTATAAGGGTTGGGCATGGAAGGAAAAAACAGTTCAGTGATGACAATGCACTGAAAGGAGTGCAAAATCTTTAGCAGTCAAGTTGGGGAAACTTGGCCACTTAGAAGCAACCCGCATCCACTGTCTAACTTTTTCTTTCATTTTCTAAGGAGCTATATTATTTTACCGAAAGGCAGGACTTTCATTATAACATTTTGCTTTGCAGCTGGAGCACGCATATCCTCAGATTTTAACAAATAAGAAAAGGATTATCCATCCGCTCAAATCTTTATTTAGCCTTTGCCCTCCCCATTCCACAAAGTGCTGGAGCACATACCAAAAATCAAGCACACCTTAAAGCCTAGCTGATATCGGTGGGGCTTTAGCATGTGCATAATGCATAGGACTGGATTTAAGCATATGCTTAAATTCTGAATTGTGACAGTTCTTCCTGACCACCGAGATAGCAGGGAACTGGCTTAGTGACAGCACATACTTGCAACAATAAATCACTCCTAACAAATTGCTTATAGACATTTCGGGGGGGGGGAATCTACTTCTGTTTGCTGCCTGATCCTCCCAACCTGTTACTTACTTGAGCAACCTCTTTATTCCAGAAACAGAACAGGAAGGTAGCACCAGTACTAAAACATAAGGATAGGAAGGGAGGCAGTAACACCCAAATGAACACTTCAGGGATGACTGAAAAAGCCGGCTAAGGAGACATAGCTGAAATGCAAGCATGGCATCTAAAGATGCAGCCCCAATTACTGTGGCTCTCTCGAGAACAGGTGAAATGGATGCCAACAACAATATTGGCAACTTGGTGCCGGATGTCCTGTGCATCCCTTCCACTGCTTCTATGTCCCAGTCCCAAGAGACTCCATACATGACTGAATTCGTCCTCTCGGCACCATCCTGAGAGAAAGAAGTGGGTTTTTTTTTTCATTTTATAGATAACAAACTGAGGCATGGATCTGTCAGAGCCAGAAACGGAGCCTAGTATTTTATCCACAAGACAGTTTTCATGGACCATCATTTTGTTGCACATAGAAGACTTCAGGGAAGAAATTTCCTGCGCTGTCGGTGCCAGAACCCTCCCCCCAACCTACATGTTCAAAATCAGCAGTTAAGCCCATCTACCCTGAAGAGAGTGCCTAGTGAGAGTTAAACCATGCCTAGAAATACATCAACACAGTTGCAGTTACCGTTGCAATCCCCAACTCTTTGACAACCTGATGGCAGGGTTCAAAAGAGGTGAAAAGAATTAGCAAGTGCTTCATTTCTGAGGGGGTTACAAGTGACAGTGCTGTCAGGTTGTTTCTGTGATCCTGTGCTGTGGAAATCAATATTCTGTCTAAGGATCTTCTGAGTCAACCTATGGTAATCCACGTGGACTAACTTTTGCAGGGAGATACGACTTTTAGTTAAAACCCCCGAGTCTGAATGCTGGAGCACGTTCCAAGCAACGGCTGCGTTTTTGGATCTGGACGACAGTAAAAACGAGTTAGGGATGCCCCAAAGAGGGGCAACAACCAAATTTAAGAACACCACCCATCTGAATGGAGAGCGGGAATGCTTGCTGAGGGTTTTCCGTGGCATATGCAAGCACCACCAGGCTAGTCAAATAGTGTGGCGTTGTTTCTCTATATAACATGATATCATGCGATTTTTTACCTGGGAGTAAAAAACAAGGCTTAAAGAAGAAAAGTGGTTATAATACTTTCTAGGGATCTGGAAACAGGGCAAACACTGAACAAAAGTTTAACCAGGGCTCAGTAATAGCTCTCACTCATGATGACTGGAGGCATCGTTGGCTGACCTGACCCTAAAACCAGGATCCTGAAGAGCTCCTGCAGTTTTTATGCCTTTATTTTTAGCATGACTTGAAATGTGCAAAATAAATTCTTGTGCTCTTCAAGTTTTTTCTTTTACCTTTGGCCTAATTGTAGAACTAATGTATTGCCTAAGGATCAGTATTATATATTAATTGGCCCTAAATATGATCCTCTGCCCCAATTCCCCAAATTGTAGAAATGTTTTGCAATAAAGGATTTATTCAAAGGCTGATGGTGTCGAGGAATGCATTCCCATATCTTTTGTAGTCCCCATACAAAATATGGAATTTTTTGCCAAAAAGTTTTTGCAAAATTGGAATTTTTTGCAATAAGGGATTAATTCAAAGGCTGACTGTGTGGACGGATATATCCCCCCATCTTTTGTAATCCCCTTAATGAGAACTATCCCCCTCCAACACTGTAGCAGGGTGAGTGGAAATCCAGTATAAAATGACTGGAATGCCTTTAACCAGCTCATCACTCCCTCATGGCATGGGAGAGCCTCTCTGGCCAGCCAAACTGAGCTGTTTTCAGAGGCAAACTCATTTGTTAAAAATCCTGAGTTTCATACAGACCCCACTGGGAAGACAGCTAAAAGCAGCAGCTGCAGTGTCAGAGGCTGGACTCTCCTGAGAGCAGGCGAGATGGATGCCAACAGCTGTATTGACAAGTAGGAGCCTGATGTCCTGTCCAGCCCTTCCAGCACTACGGGGAGGTGGTCCCGGGCAGCGGCTGTGCAGGAGAAGCCGGGAGAGCTGCCGGCAGGAAAGCCGAGCTAGCGCGACCAAGCACCGGCAGGAGGATTTGGAGCAGCTCGGTCCTCTGCACTTCGCAGCCCTTGTGATCAGCAGCACAAGCCCGAGCTCTGCGCTCCTCCTTTCGCGATCCCCTCCCTGCTTCCCCGGGCTGGGATCCAGGCAGCCTCATTGTGCTGGAGCCGGGCAAAGGTCCGCTCTGCAAAGCTGCCCTGGGCTCCTCACCGCCCGCCTCTGCTCCATCTATTATGCATGCATCCAAGCCGGAACATTTGTAACGTGACCTCTGCACACCTGCCCGCAGCTGGGATTGCTGTTTACCCTCCTCTCTCCCCTCCCTTTCCCCTGCTATGATCAATGCACCTATGCAGGCATCCTCTGCTGGAGCGTTTGCAGGCTCACCTCTGCCCTGAGCTGGGATTGCTGCTCCCCGCCCCCAGCCCTTCCTCCCGCAGCCTGTGACCCA
>NW_005841938.1:1911606-1912136 GCF_000455745.1 Alligator sinensis | reverse complement strand
GCCTGGTGCATACTCCCTCCAGCCCCCTTCTGCCCAGTCTGGTGCATACTCCCCCCAGCCCCCCTAGCCCAGTCTGGTGCATACTCCCCCCAGCCCCGCTAGCCCAGTCTGGTGCATACTCCTCCCAGCCCCGCTAACCCAGCCTGGTGCACACTCTCCTCAGCCCCTCCAGGTGCATAGTGCACCCCAGCCCCCTTCTCCCCAGCCTGCTGCATGCTCCCCACAGCCCAGCCTGGTGCATACTCCCTCCAGCCCCCCTAGCCCAGGCTGGTGCACACTCCCCTCAGCCCCTCCCGATGCATAGTGCACCCCAGCCCCCTTCACGCCAGCCTGGTGCATACTCCCCCCAGGCCCCCTAACCACTCCAGCCCAGCCTGGTACATACTCCCCCTCAGCCCCCCTTCACCCCAGCCTGGTGCACAGTCCTCCCCAGCCTGTTCCACCCCCAGTTCCTTTAGCTCAGCCTGGTCCTCTCCTTTCCTTTCCTTTTTTTTTTTTTTCTCCAGTGGGGGGGGGGGGAAGGAAGACAA
>NW_005841938.1:1902316-1910785 GCF_000455745.1 Alligator sinensis | reverse complement strand
GTTTTTCCGCCGAGGGATGCTCCTGGCGTGAGGCGCGGAGGATGGAAATTGTCTGGGAGGTGCTTTTCCTGCTGCAAGCCAATTTCATCGTCTGCCTTTCAGGTAAGGGGAGGGATGGGGGCATTGCGGGGTGGGCAGTGGGCAGCCCCCCGTCGCCCAGGGGGGCATGGGTACCACCAGGGACCACAAGTTCCTCAACTCGCCCCAGCTGGGGGACTGGCACCGGGCTGGGTGCCTCCAGCATGTGGGTAGTTTGAAAGCTGCTGCTGGGGCTCTTTTTGTGTGTGTTTTTGGCTGGAAATGGATTGAATCCCCCTCCTTTATAAATCTGAAACTGGGAATCCTGTTTCAGGCTCTCCGGTCTCAAGGTTGCAGACGTTTCTCCCTCCCCATGTGCGGGCAGTCAGGGTATTGCCTGTCCCGTGTGTCAAGGGGCACGGCTGGGGTCTGGCATTAAGGATTGGAGCAATTTATGCCCTGGAGAAAACACTCTTTTCGGCTTGAAAAGCCCTGGCTGGGTGCTTCGCTTGCCATAGCAGTTGGCTGGAATAATTACCATTGCAGGAGCAACAAGGAGTGGGGGGGCTGTGGGATTTCTAGCTTGGGACGCTTCGGTCGCAGCCCCGGGGGGAATCCGGGCTGCCTGGCTCCCTGCAGGCTGCCTCTGCCCTCCAGTCTTTGCCTTAATCTGGGACTGGCAGCACCAGCCATTACATTGCAGGGAGGGAGGTCCCAGTGGGTGACAGAGCCACGGGCTGATGGAGAAACCTT
Organism: Alligator sinensis; assembly: GCF_000455745.1. Taxonomy (NCBI): domain Eukaryota; kingdom Metazoa; phylum Chordata; order Crocodylia; family Alligatoridae; genus Alligator; species Alligator sinensis. Next base: position 1,910,014 of record NW_005841938.1, on the reverse strand, counting down.
CCCAGTGACCAGGCAGAGACTGGCCTTAGCCAGCCCCTCCCCACCAGACCGGCAGCCCCTGCCCCATCCCTTCTGCTGGCTCAGCTTGCAGTGCCCACCCCTGCTGGCAGTCTCTGCACCAATTTTTGGCTGAACCTGGAATAAGCCAGGGAATGCCCACCCTCTGGTAGCACTTGTGCCAGGGTGGGCATTACCTGCACCCAGTCATGAACTGGCAGTGCCTGCATCAGCCCACTGGGTCACTGAGCCCTTTTTTTCCTGCAGTGATACTGTGCGCCACCAGGCTGGGTGGTGTGTTTTCTGACGCTGGCAGCAACTCTGGCTGCCCTTACTCCCTCACCTATGCTTGCTGGCACTGCCTAGATAATGCACCCTCTCTCTCCTTGAAATGTCAAAGCCTGCTGCCTCTATCATCTCTATCTCATGCTTTGCGGTTTGTCTCAGTGTGATATGCCACCTGTCTAGCTCTCCGAGAAATAGTCACTTCCCATGACACGCACAACAAGAACACAGTAATCAACCTCACCGTGCTAAAATACCAAGCTTTCTGACCACTTTCAGCAGTAACATACTGAGATAGACACTATATGGGCTCTTACACTGAGCTCATCACTCGACTATCTAGCTGGTATCTCCTAATCTCCCTCCCTTCTGAAATCGAAACCCAGGCTTGTGAAACCGATAGTAAGCTGGGTCCTACAGGGGCTCTCTTGACTCTCCATCTCCCTCTAGCTCTGAGAACAGTCTGATAGCCATCTCCTCTTTTTTTTTTTTTGGAATAAAACAAACCACAAGCTGCATCTGCTGCATGATTAAAGCCATGGCTTCAAATATTTTGGTTTAATCCCATGCAGAATATTTATGTCCATTTAGCTTTCAGTTCCATATTTTTTCTCCCCTGGGTTCTTTCCTTCTCAGAGATCCAGAGTATTTGTCATCCTGGCAAGAAGAATTAAGATCTGCAGATATCTGCCTGGCACTAATGCTTTGTATCTCTTGGTCCTTTTTCATGCTGTTCTGGAGCTTATTAATTTAACAGTGCTAGTTGGGCAATGGTTGAGGTACAAGGCAAAAGATAGCCTGCTAAGATGTCCTAAATTAAATTGATTCAAATCTTGGATTCCAGAATATCATGGTGTTAGCATACATCATACCTCTGTCACGTCTCTCACAAAAAGAAATTAGGTGAGAGAAGTTCTTTAGGATTTGCATCTCTTAATTACAGAAGTAAAAAAGAATGAATGGCATCAGTGAATTAAGTAATACATTTTTTTTTCTTGGTAAATCAGTACATTTCAGCAAGACATTTCTAAGACTGTGCCTTTACTTTTAATGGTGTATGTGTATCTTTCCTGTGTTACTGAGTAAGGGCCTGACTCAAAGGCTATTTAAGTCACAGAGGATTCTTCTATTATTTTCGATAGATGTTGGATCAGACCCTGTTTAAAGCTACAATTCAAAGTGGCATTGTTAGTTATCAGCCGATTAATTCAGCCTGTCTGCTGAGTAGCTCTATCAGATTTTGTCCTGTATGCTTTTATATAACACTACTTAAAACACAATATTTGCTGAACAGTTTCTTATCCAGTTCTGGACTTCTGTGACACAATTGTATGTTAAGACTGAATTCTTATAGTTGCCACTTTTGAATGCCCCTCCCTTGTAACAATTTAAGTCAACTGAGAGAGAAAAACGGAAGGAAACACCATTTATATCCCAAATGTTATGTAAAATTGTTTTTGTAGACAATTAGTAGTTCTTTGTGTAGGAAAGCAATTTTATCAACTAAAATACAAATACAGTACGATTTTAAAGGAATAATTGGAACAGTCTCCTCCCCAATGTTTCATTCATTGGTCAACTACCTATACCTCAGTTGTAATATTTTGGAGTGGATTGTCTGGGGATGAATGGTACTAGGATGCAGAAGTAAAACAATTATGGTTTTCTTCCAAGTATTTTTCGAGATGGTTTAATTTAGTGACAATTTAAAACACGCCATTTATAGGTTTCGTCTCCTGTGTAGCTTGTCAGCTGGATGCTTTCATTTTCTGGGAATACTGAATCAGTACTTCTGCTACTTAAAGTTGTTTAAAAAAAAATCACCTAGCTTCATTTGTGTGAGTGATAAATCAAAACAGGTTGGAACAAGAACATAATTTTAATCCCTTAAAAGGAACTGAAACGCCTTTTTTTTTAATATGATGGTGAATTTTTTGTTTTGGTGAATAGAATTGCTTAAAGGTATCTGTGATGAAGACGTTCGTAGAGGTTCAGCTACTAATGATGATACTGCAGGATGTCATTAAGAGAGTGTTGTGCCAATGGAGTTGTTGTCCTTTGGATAGGATGTTAAAATAAGATCTGTTCTGGCTGTTGTTCCTGTGGAGTTGCAGATAATCATGACAGCAAATAAAAAAACAAGGAGATTACAGTCTGTGGTGTGACGGCCAAAATTCCCTTCCTGTGTAATACCACTGCGGATTAATTAGCAGCAATGTTCACAGCTGTAGGTGGGCTGTTGCTGGCCACGCAATGGCTGCCACGTTTGCTTGCACAGTCATTTGCATCCACGATGTGTAACGTTTTAAGGGGTGTAGACATTTGCAACAGAAAAGCTGAGATGTTCTTTTCAAACCTTTGCAGCACACTTCATTATAAAATAAAGAATGTCTAGCATCATCCTTATTTAATGAGAAGGGCTCCACTTAAGGAAGTTTGCCCATTAGTCTGCTCAAAAGAAGTCTGCATGACCTGGCTGCTCTGGCTCCTCGTGGTGTGCTCCGACTGTGACACCAGATCTCAGGAGGCTGTTGGCAGTTCAAAGGTTGTAGTCATGAAATGGCCAGGGCACTCGTTATTTGAGAACATTCTCATTTTTCTTAAGAGTTTGCTGTTTTCCAGTCATGGATGGGCAACTCCTGATCTCATTGTAGCCTCCTTGAATTCAGCTGGCAGCACCAAGGAGCCATAAATCACAGCTTACTGCCCGACTGAGGCTTCCCACGTGGAGGAACTCCTGGGCGGTGAAGAGTTGGCCTAATAGCTTCTGGCACTGAGGATGTCTGGGGGAGTGCAGTGAAGCAATGTTGCACTTCTCCAGCTGTTTTAAGAGCTGTAACCTCTGGTACGGCTTAGAGCAGCTCTAAAGCTGCTCTAAATTGTCAGGGGTTGAAGTAGCTCTTGGATGGCCCAGTATCTAAGAAGCACTAAGGTGACACAAAGCCTGCTTTGCTTGCTCCTTTCAAGTCTCATCTTCAAACACAGCAGGGAGAGACCTGGAATTTTAGGGCCTGATAATTCCCGTTTCCTACCAGAGTACAATTGGCATAACTCAATGAGTGTTCAAGGAGATTCAGTGTTGAAAAAGAAATGTACAGAAAGAGTGCTAGGTCTTCAGTATCCATTAATTTCTGTGGCTGTACTGTGCTTCAGTAATTTAGGACCAAAAGCTTTGGGAACAAATTCATAATTGTCAAATACTGCTTCAAAACTCTGATTTTTTCTCTCGTGTTTGAAGTAGGTAGAAAATAACATAAATAAAGAGTGTACTGTTCAGATGCAAACAGCTAGTCCCACTAAGGGGCAGATGCAGTTGATCCCACTAGAGTCAACATACGGGTTGATAAATAGGCTATTATGTTTAGTGGGCTAGCACTTCTGGCATCTCATGTAGTAGGTCTCCATCCTGTTCCCTGGGTACAGGCCTTTATCCCTGCACAGAGCCCATTGAGGTTCATGGAAATCTGCACAGGTTCAGGGATCCTTCTGTGCATATCAGATGGCAGGTTTGAAGCCATATGTTGGCGAGAATAACAAAAGGGTTTTGATCCAAAGCCTTGTAGGTTGAGAATAGTTGCACAGTTTGTGTAGGAACCTCTGCAGCACTGTTCTGAATGTCTTCTCAGCTTGAAAGTACCATGAATTTTGCTGCCTTCTCAATGGATGACAATGTACCTGTACTTAGACACTACTGAAATAATGGCCTTGCCACCCATTATAAATGTTTTCATTTGCTTTTCTGTTTTATAATTTCAACCATTCTATTTTAATTATTAGCTTTTCATCTCACGATAAGATAGACACCAAAGCATGAAAAGGATAAGGCACTTATTTTTAGCTGCACAGGTAGAGAAGTTTGTGAATCGTCTTGCACATTTTATACCAACCTGTTTTATATCAGGCAAACCTAAGGGGAGAGATTTGTAATCTTTGCTATTGTTTCTCAAAGAACAATGATTGAGATGTACGGTCTCTTGATCTTGCTCTGCTGACTCATTGTTAATAAAACTGAATTAGATACTCACCCAGCAAGACAAAATTATTTAAAAATGAAATCAGTGTTCCAATTAGATGGCCTAAAATCTGTCTTATCTGTAGAAGGCACTCTTGACTTATTTTAAGAGATGGCTGATTTCATATTCAACAAATGCATGTTCTTCAGCTTTTGCCCTTGAGATTTCAAAAGAGGTTTCAGTTATAATACCTTCAGCAAACAGCCTAGATGTTAAATTCATCAAGTATTTAAATAGTGGATAGCTTTCCATGTGCATCATGAATATTCACTGTGTACCACTGAACAAGAAGGGCCAGCTTATCGTCAGAATATTATTTCCATTTTCCCTGAGTGTTGAGCAAAGTATTTTTGTACCTTTTTGCCTAAGGGTTGAAATTCTAGACGAAGGCAGTGGGTGCTTTTTTTTTTTTTAACTTAAAGCTGTGCATTGTTGCTAACCTGTAGATGACCAATGCTCTTATTGCAAGGGTTGAACTGTATTACTGACCTATTGACGTTTTAAATGGCAAGAGAAGGCCACAAGGTTTTGGCTTTTCTGAAAGGGAAGTAAAATCTATTGTGTATGCTGCCATTTATCAAGATCAAAATCAGCTAAATAAATGCCTCTCTTCAACTGTTACAAATTAACCCTACTTCATAGTTTGGTATTGTACTAAGAACTGTGTTTCTCCTGGCTCTTTGGAGCACATATTAATAGGGTTTTTTGTTAATGGTCTTGCAATTGCTTGAATTGCTGTTCACTGCTAACAAGATCTCTGAAAACCTGACTGTTGATTGAAAATCCTATTTATAGCTGTTTTATCACAAGTTAACCGCAACCTTGTCCCATGGTCAAAGCTGGGGCAGAGTCCATTATGACAACCCTTCAACATCATACAACAATTATGTTGGTCCTCTGATTCTTACCCTATTTATAGGTCATGTTTGGAGAACTGGAAGGAAGAAGTCAAGCTTTTACCTGGTTTGCTTAGAATCAGTGTTTCTGTTTTTAGCATGACTGCATTTGCATTGTAATGCCATCAAGCAATGTAAAAGTGATTGTCAGCAATTGGGAATTCCAGCTAACAAACACAATTCGATTATGATAGACAAACTGTTGTGGTTAACAATAAATACACTGGAAAGGCAGTGGTATTCCTTATAAGTATTGGCAGTGGCATCTTCCAGTGGAATTTACTGTCTTTACTGCTTACTGCTCAAGCCAAAGTAAAACAGTATTTCATTCTAAGGCAATGACACCGATAATAATGCTGCTGTTGCTGACTTACCTAACTCACAGGGACATCAAGAAGTTTAATTCAGTAAACATTACGAAGTAGTTTGAGGTCCTCCAACGGCATGTGTTAAGTTCAAATATTATTATAGGAATGTAGGAACAGCCATAACAAATCAAACCAATGGTCCATGTAGTTTACTATCCTTTCTACAGTGATGGCCAATACCAATGCTTCAGAGGCTAATGTAAGTGACCTTTCTTCCATCCCAAACATTGATTAACTGGGGAATAAATTGCCAGTGGGAAAAATCTCTTTCTAAACTCAGGTGCTTGGTTTTTGGCATTCGAATCAGAAGTCTGAGAGTTTACATGAGAATATACAGACCCACTTTAAACTCCCTTTTGTGCCGCTGTAGTGTTCAGGCGTGATGAGTTGTAGAAATCTAGACCCTGATCCTGCAAGTTGCCCTGCATGATAGATCTTTGTGTCCCCTTTCCCTTAATTGAGGTCCTGTACGGCACCCCCATGCTCCCATGGAGACCTAAAGTATTTCATACAGTATGTTTAGTTTTGCCTGTTAGCTTGATAAATGGAAGGATACGAGCTGTTTTAATTCAGTGAAAAGTCAGTACGTACCCTACAACACAAAGCAGTGATGGTCACTGCAGGCAAAATCGGTAGTAACCCATGCGGTTTTTCCCTCTGTGCTGTGAAGTACATTCACCCTCATCAGAAGGTTGCTGGGGCAGCCTGGAGAGGAGGAGACTCTTGCTGTACAACAGCTGCATTATCCATGTTGTCAAGAGGCCTCAGAGAGCCATGGGACCTGGTCTCCATGTAGTCTTCCTTTGATCAGTCTTATTCTTTAGCCTTATTACCTGCTACAGCATTAATTGCTTTCATTTGTGTTTTATGTTAAACTCCTAATTTCAAAGGCGTAAACCATTCTAGATCAGGTCACATCTAACTTGAATTGATAGACCCTCCTTTAGATGTCTGTCAGACTCCATCTGTCTGTTTTATGCCAAACAGTTAGCTTAAGCTCTCTCATTATATTGGTCCATGAGTGGGTTAAATGGGCAAGTGCAGCCTTCAGATGCCTGAGGAAACGGGTAATCAAAGACTGCAACATCAGATCCAAAACCAAGCTTGTGGTTTATGAAGCAGATGTGATCCCCACCTTACCTTACAGAGCTGGAATGTGGAAAACGTATGGGAGACATCTCAAGCCGCTGGAGAAGTACCATCAATGCTGCTTGCGGAAGATCCTTTGAATCCAGTGGAAAGACAGATGCATCAATGTTAGCATCCGCTTGCAAGCAAACATCAGGAGTACTGAGGCAATGATTGATCATCCAACATCAACTTCGCTGGGCCAACCACGTCATCCGGATGTCCGACTCCAGAGTCCCAAAGCAGGTTTTATTCTCTCAGCTCAGTCAAAGGATGCACTCAAGAGGAGGGCAGAGAAAGCATTTCAAGGACGTGCTCAAGGCTAGCTTGAAAAAATGCAACATTGACATTAGCTCGTGGGAGACTAGCCCAGGACCACCCCAAATGGAGGAAGTCTGCTTCAAGGATCTCAGTACTTTGAAGCCTTACGAAGACAACAGGAGATAGAAAAGGGGGAGTGCAAGAAACGGCGTGCCACAGACCGAATCGAGAACCCAGTCCTACCCACCTTTCACGGAAACGTGTCCGAGCTGCAACAGAGTCTGTCAAGTCGGGATAGGCCTCATCAGTCACCTTTAGACCCACAGATCAGACAATCATCCTGAACTGCAAAGTGGTTGCCAATGATGAGAATGGGTTAAATGCAATAAAACTACTTTCTGTTTTGACCTGAACTCCTTGCAGCTGGTCTAAGCATTTCACGCCCACTTTGCACTGGTATCAGTGCTCTCAGATCTGCAGTGTCGTATACCTGTGTTGCGCTCGTTTTGTACAGCCCTGGATGCCTATACAAGGTGCAGGGCCAGGGAGAATCAGGCCGGTTTCACTCGACCACAACCTTGTTTCTCTCCTCCTCTATCTTCTGCACTGAACTGTACATTTTCTCTATCGCAGCCAGGTATTCGCTGGTCTGTTCTACTGAGCGAGAAATAATACCTATATTTTTTCAAGACCTTTTAGAAAACACCTGGTCTGAACATATTATAGAAATCATGAAGGATTATGATTTGT
>NW_005841938.1:1886606-1902285 GCF_000455745.1 Alligator sinensis | reverse complement strand
GTAGGGAAGCTTAACATTAAAGTGGGGCCCACATTCCAGAAATATAATTGCAGTTATTAGGGTTTGCTCCTCCATTCTTTCACACCGGTTTATATTGACATTTTTGAAGTTGCTCTGAGGTAGGACTTATATAGCCTATTGGAGAATTAGGCCTGTCAGTGTTTAACTTAACTTAGTTTAAAGCCTTTCAATAATCCAGAATTAGGGTGAAATTCACTTCTGTGCAAGGAGCCTATACAGAACTTACCTCCGTTTATATTCCCCTTACACTATTAATAGTCATGTTGTATAACGTTTTACAGCCACTTTGCACTTATATATGTCAGAGCATAAAGGGCAGCAGAGAATCAACTCCTAAATTATTCCCTTCTACTCTGCTGTTTGTTCCACCTACATCATGGCTGCTGACCGGCAGATAGATCCCTTTAGATAGTGATGTCAGTACAGGATGCTATGCATCTGTCCATGAATTGATCCTGATTCCACTGGATTTCATCCAGGATGTCTATGCCTACTAGTTGACAGTGACCAGTGTATTCATTCAGTTCTTCCATTTGAGTAACTTCCTATAATGTTTGCATTTTTATAAGCAGTTTCTTATTGTTTTAATACATTTTCATTTCTACTGGAAAAAAAGCAATCTACAGAGATTCCATGGTCTTCTCCTTTTTTGCCTAGATCATCCTGAGGGTACCATGTGGCAGTTAGTAATTGCAGGTGGGATTTAAAGTTATCTGCAGGTGCATAATTTTTATCCTCAATACCCCCCTGGCACTCGCTTTCCAAGTTGTTAGCAATATATCTTTGCCAGTCTAGACTTCTCATGTAATTGTGCCTTTGCCCTAGAGTCACAGGTATTTAACTTGCTGTAGAATGGGATGCAAAATGGAGTAATAAATAATGTGATTTATTTTTTAATAGGTAGCACAAGTAAGTTTTTTTTTTCAAACTAGCAAGCTAAAACATGATCTTTTCTGTCAAGTCTTTATGGCGAATTCATGTTAAAACTTTGATGTGGCAAACACTTAAGCATTTTGCTGTATCTGGGTCTTAATGTGCAGACCCCGGAAAGTTTAGATTAAGCATGTACTTAAGAATTTCACTGAATCAAGGCCGAACACAAGTGCCCTAGATGAACAATATAAATTTTTCAGTTGAATTTCCCCCATTCTTCATTAAGGTGTAACGTGGTAGAAACTAGTTTGTCTGATTAAGGTAGAAAACTACAAATGCTTTGCCAGGCAAAATCTTGGCCCGAATCCTGTTTAACTGATAAGGCATTCAAGTGCAATCTTACACCGTCCTGCTTAAGATCCTAACAACCTGTTAGTGTAAAAGATGGATCGGTTTATGCAAAATGCAGGTCAGTCTTCCTTTTATTTGCTACTGTTTGTGATTTACAGCCTTGTCACATGGGACACTTAGCACGTGTTTTATTTCAATCATAGTATGCATTACCATGCCGTATTAAAAGTTAAAGTGTGTTCTGAGCAGGTGCACAGTAATGTCTACTATGGTCTGTATCACAGTTTCTTATACACAATTGGCTAATTGTTGGTCCCAGCTCTAGCACCTCACTGGAGCTTGTTCAAGACTGGTGCGGTGCTGGAGCTGCAACAGACAGTCGGCAAGTTGTGTTTGTATTACCTCTGTGGAGCAGTGCAACAATAGCTGAACATGTCTTATTTAATATGATCTGAAGATATGTCTTCCATGAAAAGTCCTAACTTTACTGCCATATGATGGCACTGAGGATGTGTTATACTGCAGTGTGTGGATGTTGGCATTTTAAGTGCAGTTAACATGTCCTAAGGATAACTTGAAACATGGCCCTTTGTCTTAAGGCTAAGATGAAGGCAGATTGCAGAAGCTGACCTATTAGGCTAGGGATAAACATTCAAAAAGCCGGAGCCTGAATTGATTCAATCTTTGCAGGTCAGTCTAACTTGCATAGATTGAACCAATTTGTAAGTGAACAGACATTCACTTTTGACTCCAGAAATGCAGGCACGTGCCTGCAGTGGCTCAGGCCAGAAGCTGGGGGGCTCTAGAGAAACCCCTCGGCTGGAGGGGAAGTAAGCTGAGGGAAGGAGAGTGGGCAGGCCTGAGTATGATTGGGGAGGGGTTTAAACCCCCACCCTGGCCTGCAGGTCTGCCTGGAGGGGAAGGGGGAAAACAGCCCCTGCCAGGGGTCTCCAGCCCCCACCCCCACTCACTCATTGGCTGGCATCAGGAGCAGAGGCAGGGCCAGACCCTAATTGCCTGAGCGGAAGTGGGGGTTTAATCCCCCCATTGCAGGGCTGGTGCGGGCACCAATAGGCTCAGTTTGTGCACTTGGGGTTGTGCACCCGGGGCCACGGCAGCCAGATGCCAGTAGCCTGAGGGGAAGCAGCGGGTTAACCTCACCATTGCAAGCAGCAGCGGTGGGGGCACCAACACAACGCCCTGGACCAAGTCCCTCCGAGGAATGGACAGCTAGCTGCGGGGAGGCAGAATGTGACCTGGGAGCCCCCCCCCCCCTGCAGCCAGGTCACATCCCACCTCCGTGGAGCTGCCCCGCAGCTGGCTGGCCACTCCTTGGAGGGACTCGGTCCAGGGTGTTGCGTTGGCGTACCCTGCCACTGCTGCCTGCAGCCCATCCTTGCCCAGCCCAGGGCTGCAGACCGTGCTGGGATTCATCCATTTCATAGACATTAGGGGTGGAAGGGACCTTGGAAGATCATCGAGTCCGGCCCCTTGCCCTAGGGGCAGGAAGTCAGCTGGGGTCATAGGATCCCAGCAAGATAAACATCCAGTTGTCTCTTGAAGGTGTTCAAAGTAGATGCTCGAACCACCTTCAGCGGCAGTCTGTTCCAGGCCTTGGGGGCTCAGACAGTAAAGAAATTCTTCCCTATGTCCAGCCTGAGATGTTGGAGGTCTCTGATTTAAATTAAGCTAGGAAGGGGTCTGGGACACAAGTTCCATGAACTGGTTTGACCTCAGTTGTTTAAGTCTGATTGACTTTTATTAGTAGATGTTTAGGATTGTGAATCCAAAAAAGATGACAAAGCCGGTAGGGAAATTCATATCGCCCAAGTGAGGGACTAACCAGGTTTATTTCAAACTGGTTTTGGCCATTTTGAAACTGGCTTACGTGCACTGATTTTATGTTCTGTTATAGGTTTAAGCCAGTTTCTGATCACTTAAACCGGATTATGTGCAACTTCTGTCCCTTGCCTTAATGGTCTTTTAAGAGACTTGAGTAGAGTGGGATAGGATTGCACTTAAGTGCAAAGTACCACTTAGCTGTCTCAAAGGTGAAATAGGATTTGGGTCCTAAACTATTCTAGCATCACTAATATGGGAGAAAAAAAAGCATGCATTCCAAATTTAAAACCAATTCATTAACTAAAGTGTTAACCCTGACCTTATGGAGGCCAGCAATGAAATACACATTACTTTTCTCAGTAGGAAATAAAGTTTCCATTGGAGCAGAACCAGAAAACTAGACAGAAGGAAGGGCACAACTAACATATAGTAATGGTGAGTGGGAACAAGATTGTAACTTAATTTTCAATTTGATTTAAGTACAAAATTTGTGGGCCAGCTTTTAAGAACTATCAGCAGTTCGTGCAAAGCTTGTTCTGACCCGAACTGATGCTGCTAAAGTGCACATTAGTGATGTTATAGTGAGCCGTTCTGCATCCAGAAGCCTCATACCAGTGCAAGCAGCTGATGTAAACCTGGGTTTTGCCAGGGTCTTCCAAACAGACAGTTATGTAATTCTTGCCTTCACCTTTCCCATTTTTGCCACTTCACCCTTTTGTATTTGAGAGAGAGATTATGCATCTCCTTTGTTTTTATGTTTGAAAATGCATCTTTTCACTTGCATTATGACTAAAAAGCTTCTCAGACTTTACCCTCAACATCTTTTTTTTTCCATGCTCCTAAGAGACAAACCTATGATTCAGACTTCAGCCCAAAGCAAATTAGAACAAACATAAACCTCTTTTAAAAGGTCTGTCATATCCAGGTCGTTCCACTGGGGACAAAAGGGTACAGTATGTTTTAGTCGTGCAACCTCAGAAAATCAAACATCTGATGACTAATTTAAAATCATCTGTCTTCTGTCCTGTAGTATCTAAAGCAGGAGATTTTGTACAATTAGAAATGATCCTTTCTTTTAACTAGATACCTACCAGGTGATTCTAGTCCTGGAAGGTTTTAGGATATAAAACTTTAAAAATCACATTTATATTTATATGCATGGATGTGTATGTTTCAGAAATTGTAAAAAAAAAAAAAAAAGAAATAAAGAAGGGAGTGTATAATATGCTATTTGTCCTTTTTTTTTCCTTTCATGAAATACATAAATAAACTAATGGAAAGTAAGGCAGCATGTTTTCATGAGCAAGGTATACATAATACGATAGAAATGTTTGCATTTTTAAGAACATCAATACGTTCCTAACGTTGCCTTCATGTACACTATGTGGCATATATACAATATACAATCACATGAATTGATAGAAAAGTTATATTTGCACTTGTTTGTAATGACACCTCTACTGACACACATTTATTTAGAACCTTTTCTTAATTATTTTGGAGGCATTTTAAAACTATGGATACGCTTTTCCCAAATAAAAGATGTTTTTGACGTGTTTTCTGCCAGGAAAACAGAGTATTTGTTTTAAATACAAACTAGAAAAATATCTCAAATAAACAACCCCCCAAATCAAACCTCGGTTGGCTTCAATAGGCTAAAACTATGTAGAATAATTACTGTGCCAGGAAATTTTGGCACCCAGGTTTGCTGAGTATTAGGCAGGGTTGCTGGTAAGTAGTGCCATTAAACAAACAGACTGTGACCTCAACTGCAGGGTTTCAAGTATGTTAGAGAAGTCTGCTTATGAGCTTTTCTGGTCATGTGGTCAGAATGATTTTCAATCACTTTGGTCATTGCTGGATTAAAACTGAGAATGCAGAGATTAATGGCCTGTTGTGACTAATCCACTAAACCTCAGTTCCCAGTTTTTTAAATTGACCGAACTTATAGATAGTTAAGAAATGGTAAGCAAGCTGATATCATCTCTCAATGACATTAGCAGTGACCTATTGCCTATGACTCTTTTTGAGGCCCTGGTCAGAGGGATACTTTTGCATGAAAAATGCATCTTATTTTTATATTTTCCCCTTCGCACCCTCAGAGGGAGTATTTAAACAAATTGTGGAGGAAAAAAGGCTTACCATATTTGAACAAAGGTTTAGCATTAGCACAAGGTTGAGGCAAACACAGAATAGATACTCAGCATGAATAATAGGTATAGTACTTAAAATGCCTGATAGGGTTGCATGTGGAAAGAGAATTTGAATTTACATGGTGTTAGTACCAGACACTTGCGCATTGAAACAAAACTTGCCGCATCTACCTGTCGCCCTACGGTGATGTAGCGACGCGCTACATCGCTGTAAAGTGCGCTACGGCAACATAGTCATGCAGGTCTACATACGATCTCCAACTATGTCACCGTAGTGGCGCTCTCCCTAGTGATAGCGTGCCGCCACAGTGACGTAGCAGCAAAACCTACCTGCGCGCCCCGCGCGTGATGCAATACTGTGCCGTGCTTTAGTACTTCCAGTACTACTACTTTTGGAAGTACTAAAGCATGGCACTATAATAACATCACCATACAGCGATGTGTAGGTGCTCCCACAGTAATTAATAGGACCTATCTGTGATGTCTTGTAGTCAGACATGAATTCAAAGAAACCCAGCTACCATTGGCTTTTGTCAAATGCTATGGACTTTCCTGTCACGTCCAGAAGGAGGTAGTCAGTTGACTTGCTCTCCCTTTGAGAGTTTTTTTTTCCTTCTGAGTGTCCCTGCCAATACTGGAGAATGGAGATGCAGATTGTGCCTCCTAAAGGAGATTTAAATTTAACCCGTGTCATGAAGCTGAAGTGATTTCCTGGTAGCAAATTTTGCCCCCGCACTGCAAATTTTCAGCGTGGGGCACATTATAATATGCCTGACCTGTAGTTCGTGGCGCCACAAACGGTGCCACAAACCTCACATGCCTGTACGTCTGGGTCTGGTCTACAGGTTCACCCTGTTCCTGGTACCCCTCTTGTACTTTGAAGATGAGCCTGGAGATGCCAGTGGGAGTCTGCAGGTCTAGGTAGGGAAAAGCAAGGAGAAAATACTTGTGTGGGGTTGAGGCTGGGGCGCAGGCCCAGTGTGTTTGCATGTTACTGCCCAGGAAAGGAAAGGTGAGGGAGGGAACAGACACCTCTGCCCACAAGGGCTTCAGCATATACTGCCTAAACTAGGGACCGTGTATAGCACTTTGACCAAACAAGTGACATGAATAGCTGGAGGCTAGGATAATGTCTTTGTCTCCAGTTTGAAGCAGCACATGAGCGTTGATGGCAGAGCCAAGAAGCGCAGCGATGGAAGTAGGGGGCATGTAAACTGGTCTCAGAGATGGAAAGCTGGAGGAAGGATTGACGAACATGTTTCTTGTAGCCTGGCTCAACTGTGAGACCAACCTAGGTCAGGGGGAGCTGAGCTGGAGAGATGACCTGGTTTCAAAGACGAGCCGGAAGCTGCAGAAGAGTCTGGTGCAGCCCCACCGCACCCGGTCCCTCCGTCCAAACGAGTCTCTAGACAGCTCAGGAAACTGAAGCAGGGAAACAAATGTAGGGATTTTATTTTTGCATCTGAACATTTGTCTGCTGAGTAATACAAGAGAAGTGGGGTTTTAGAATATTCTGCAAATGTTATGTATTAAAGGGGAAACCCCAGTGCATCTGCATGGCTGGAGCTTGGGTGGAGGGTATGTTGATGCTGCCGTGGTACCTTGGTTGACAGCACTGGTCCTGGGGGTCTAAAACAGCTGAGCCCTGTGACATCGTTTCTCTGCAGAGGTGACAGACCGACAGCCTCTTCCCAAGAAATGTTCTTAAAGAGACTAGGGAAAAAACAGTTCTGCAGCCTACCGAGACTGGAAACCTAGAGTACATGCGCTCAGTGGTTTGGGACCCAACACAACTGTCTGATGAGTTTCCTTTAGGGGGAAATCAACCATGCCGGTGACAGTAGGATGTTGGGAAGACTGGGTTTAGGATGAATAGGCCCCGCGACCGTTGAGGACCCTGTGTAGTGGGGATATGGCTCAGAGAGGTCTGTGCACTTGCCAGACAGACTGGGGGGATGGGGGGGATTAACAAGCTAAGAAGAGAGACAGCAGACGCAGCATGTATTTCAACAGGTGCTTTTTACAACCTTGAGTAGAGTGGTTGTAAGCGGAGAGCCTTGAAAGCTAGAGGAAAGTGGAAAACATGCATCTCTCATTACAGACACATTGGTATTTTAACAGAGCTTCAGCAAAAACAAGTATGAAAGCTCCAGTTTGGTGTGGTTAGAGTTGTTTTAGGAGTAGTAAGGATTGAAAAGGAAGTTGGCTTTGATTTGCTAATAAAGAATGACAGTCATTTAGCTTTGGCAGTTAGGCTCTGGGTTTTTTTTTTATCTAAGTTGTGGCTGTTATCACATTAGCAGGAAGCACTCTCGAGTTTTCTGCCAATTATGTGCCATTTTCTCCCAGGTTCTCAATAATTATTGTTCTGGTGCTAAAGTTAGGCAAATCTTTTTGCTTTTCAGTTCAGTAGAGGAGACATCGAACCCTTGAGTATACTGGACAGAGTTTTGTCTTTCGACTTATGAGAGTTGCCAGATGTGTGTTCTGTTAATTGGGAAAATCACTGAACTGTACATTAATGTCTCATGAGAGAATGTCCTTAGAAAAAAATGCCCATTCATGAAACTATGCCAGCATTTTCTCTGAACTATTAGGATTGTTAAGAAAATATAAGTCTTCTTCGGCAATCCTTCGCAGTCGAGGATGATTGTCTTCCACGATTGTTTTATCTGTCGGTCCAGAGATGGTTGATGAGGCTGATCTGGGATTGATAGACTCTCCTGCAATTTGGGCACGGGTTTCCTTGCAAGGTGTTGGCTCCAATTTTTTAATTCAGTCCATGACCAATTGGTTCGGCCACTCCTGCTTTTCTGCCTCCTGGGTGAGAGCCTCCCACGAGTTGATGTCAGTGTTGCATTTGTTCAAATTGGCCTTGAGCACATCCTTGAAGCGCTTTCTCTGCCCTCTTCTTGAGCGTATGCCTTGACTGAGCTGAGAGAATAAGACTTGCTTCAAGAATCTGGAGTTGGACATCCAGATGACTTGGCCAGCTCAGGGAAGTTGATGTTGGATGATCATCATCTCAATGCTCCTGGTGTTTGCTTATGAGAGGATGCTGATATTGGGCACCTGTCTTCCTACTGGATTCGAAGCATCTTCCACAGGCAGTATTGGTGGTACAGTACTATTATGTAGTTAATCTCCAGGAGGGTGACATTTGCAGAGTACCTTTGTACTTGACTTAGCTTCAGTCCGGGTTCTAGTGACACAAGTAAACCTTTTATTTTATGTAACTGTCTCTGTTTTTGAACCTTACTCTATTGGCAGATTCTTTGCAAGATGGTTAACTCTGTGAATGTACCTCCCGATTAATGAATGCAAATAGTTTTACATCTCTCCTCGTCACAGGAACGGCTAAAATAAACTAGGCCAAAGATAACTCACCATGCAGGCCTCCAATTATTTGTTTCTCTAAGGATTTGATAGTGCATTCCAGTAAAGTCTGAGCCTCAGACATTTTCTTTCTACCTCGGAGGTAAAAACATAGCATTTAAATCATTTTTGGCAATTTCTCAAAGGTATCCTGGGGAAGAGAGAACAATTATTTAAGGCTGCAGTGTGTGTGACTCGGTGTGCCTGAGAAAGGTGAGGTCTTGCCCTAAGGAATTATTACACTGCCAGCTATTAGGAAATATAATCCTCATCCTCTGGGAAAACAGAGGTCATTACATGGACAGAAACATTTTCACTTATTGAGGTGGGTAATTTTATGAAGATGGATGAGAAAAGCTACTGTGAGAATGGGTGGGAAAAGTGACCTTTTCCTCATTAGGGACTGAGAGATAGCAGATACCAACAAAAGCAGAATCATAGCACCAGGCCATGTTATACATAAAACCAGTCTATGAAATCCATTGAATAATTAAAAACCTTCTCCTAACACAGGGAGCTTAGTTAGGGGATGAAGTTTCAAAAACAGTCTCTGCAGCTGCTGAGGTACTGCATGTCGCCATGCTGTTGAGACCACACTCGTTCGCAGGAGCCAGTGGTAGACACTGAAATACCTGTTTTCACGAACGAGCCGTCCCTTCAGTGCTTGGGTTCTGTTGTTCGCACCCACAAAAGGTTTATGCTTTACACATGCAAATACAGGTAAGTGCCTAGGTAGGGGGGCAGCCTGAAGCTAGACTGGGTCCTCTTTGGGAGAATTTCTGACAAAATGTGGTGATGAACCATTGGATAAGATGCATGGAACATAAATCCCCAAGAAATCTCTCTAATTGAACTTCACACGCCCCTGTCACCTTACTGTCTCACCATCTCACAGGCTTTAACACCTTTACTCTGAACACACACCTGTTTTTTAGGAATGTACTATCTTCATTTGGCCAGTACAGAACTGAGAGTACAGAGAGACCAAGGGATAGATCCACAGTGGACTTAACATTTTGCAGCACCGAGTATTGCCACGCTTCACCTGTGGGCTCTTGGCTCCAGGAATTTACAGGCTTAAGGCAGGTGCCTACGATCCATACACAAAGCATAAGGAGAGTTAGACTCTGCCAAGTGTGATCCGCCGAAACTGTAATGCTTAAGGAGAGTTGTCTGAGCTGTCCAATAGGATATGATGATGGGAAGAGTGTGTGTTGACTCATGCCCGTCTCAGGCTCAAGTGCCTAACTTGGCATGCAGAAAGACACCTATCCCTACTTGGGGATCATAACCTTGAACCTTCTCTTGCTATAAGAAGGCTGGAAGAGAAAGAGAAGGTCATAAGAGGAGGCCTTCGCCCCATTACAGTCAGAGTGCTTGCCCAGGATCTTGGACATCTACTATGTAACATTAAATAGTCATTGGATAAAGTGCACAAGCAGTCCTCAGAGCACAAACCCATGTCTCCCCTCTCCCAGTGAAGTGCCCTGACCACTGGCACTCTCTCTGCTTCATGAATTCTGCATTCTTGTGCACAGTACAACAGCTTCAACAGGAGGGTTTGAGAGCGCCCCATCCAGGGAATGCCCATAGACTGGTAGTTCAGGGTGTGTGTGACATGTGAATTTGACCCCCACCCACCTGGGTTCAGTACCGTAGGCTGTTCTTTGGGGACTAAATTTTGCCTAAACCCCACCTTAGGGGCATCTTTACAAGTGCTTTGGGGTGGGATACTCAAGAGCTGCTCTAATTAAGACGCTCGCAGCGTCTCATGTATTCAGCACCCTGCATTTCAAAATAGCGGCAAGGGCGCTTTAACTAAAACTCATTTGATGAGATTTAGTTAAAGCGCTCCCACCACCATTTTGCAACTTGGGGATGCTGAATACACATGAAGCTGAGACTGCTGACGCTTTCTAATTAGATTAATCAAGTCAGCTCTGATGAGTTCTAATTAGAAGGTGTCGGCCACATAGATGGTAGGTGCCCAAGTCCCTTTTTTTGCATCTGGACCTAAGTCCAAGGAAATCGTTGGTAGAAGAGGGAATTATCCCCAGATATCTGGCTACCACTTTAGCTATTGGACCATCGTTCCTCTCTCATCTACCTGAAGCAATGAGGTAGGTTCACGGGGCCCATCAACAGTCTGTTAAGCGGAGTGTGGACTAGTCACCCTGCCAGAGACTCCTCTCCTAGATTTGTTTTGTTTCAGTAGACCTCTACTGAATAGGTTTGAGAGATGCAGTTTGCATCACCACAGTCGGTATCTCAGGGCCTGTAGTACCATCAGATTTAGGACGGTTGGTTTATTTCCTGCCACGTAGCATCCACAATTCTGTTACACCCGCATAAAATAATCACCAGTGGTAAGGACTGATATCCACTTAGCACGAGGATACAAGAGGCCAGATCTTAGGCTGGTACTTTCAGAATATTTCCATAGACTTCAGTGGAGCTATTCAGGTTTATACCAGCTGAGGTTCTGCCCCCAGGGAGGAGTCAGATCCCAGGATGTGTCATTTTGGCGAGCTTGGCTTTTAGCCAGCTATCTATGCACATTGGCTTCATTAGACATGAGGCTGACATTTATACATCTACTCCAGTTCAGCATTAAGAGTGGTTTAAATATCTTCGCCGTTGCCAAATAAAAGGGTTGACTGCTCTTTTATTTATTTATTTTTATTCGGATAGCGGCAAACAGCATTCTATTGCTGGTCCATTTTTAACACTTCTGCCATCCCTTGCACTCCTGATATTGCTGTTTTCTCAGTTGCTCTTGAAGGCATTATTAACAGATGGCGTGCATGCTCATTAAATCGGAATCTACACCTCTCCAAGGACTGCAGAGATGTTTGGAAACAGCCCTTGTAAGTGCCTAGAAACTCAGAACTGCTTGTATGTAGGTTTCTATTCCTGTGGTGGTACAATTAAATGTATTTCCATGGAACGTTTCTAATGCAACTATGGCTACAAACCCGCTGTTTGCTAGCGAATTGTCTGAGATGTTATTGTTTTCATTCTTGCTCTTTTGTAGTGTTGTATGGATAATCTCTCCTTTTGGTGTGGATGCTCAGTGCTTAACGCAGAGCCCTGAGAGTGAAGCCATGGTTCTTTATGTAAACGGTAATGCAGAGGCGGGCAAGATGCGGCCCGTGGGCGGGATGCGCCCCGCCAGGCCATTCTATCCGGCCCGTGGGGCCCCTAAAACATTTAGAAAATTAATTTTTATCTTCCTCCGGGTGCCTGTCATGTGGCCCTCGATGGCTTGCCAAAACTCAGTAAGTGGCCCTCCACCCAAAATAATTGCCCGCCCCTGCAGTAACAGCAGCCACCGAACTTTCTGGAGTATTTCAGAGACCTGCCTCCTTATGTAACTCATTTATCTTTGAAGAGAAATAAGAATTATCACACCTCTGGCATCCTTGATTATACTAGTTGGGTTTGATAGGATGGGATGCGTTTGTACCTTCTCTTATCATTGAGAAGCAACTGCATTTTGGATATAGGAGTGCCTCTCTGTGCCGGGACTTCCATTTCCTCAGTTTCCATATACAAATGCAAATCACAGAAGTAGCAGCTTCTTTATAGTTTCCTCCGTTTGAGTTTTGCCCTTGCTTACAGGATAACATGCAAGCCTAGAAACGCCAAAAATACTCCTGTCTCTGAGTAAGCACCCAGTCCTTTTTTATTCAGGGCTCCTGGTCCTGACTATTCCTCGTGGGACTGCCGCAATATATAAAGTAAGAATAGACTCAGAGTTTCCGGAGTCTATGTACTTTTGAAACCCTTCAGAATACACCCCAAGTCTACATTCCCTGATTTTACTGAATTTTAATTTTATCATATAGATTGTAGTAGCACTTACTGACTTCAAGTCATGGGGCAGGCAGGGATAGGCGTCTTTCTGCTTGCCAAGGTAGGCACCTGAGTCCGGGACGAGCATGATTCACCATAGTTGTACACACTTCCCATCATCATCTCCTATTGGACAGCTCAGACAACTCTCCTTAAGCATTGTAGTTTCTGTGGATTGCACTAGGCAGAGTCTAATTCTCCTTATGCTTTGTGTATGGATCATAGGCACCTGCCTTAAGCCTTTAAATTCCTGGAGCCAAGAGCCCTTCAGGGCCGGGCAATTATTTCGGGTGGCGGGCCACTTACTGAGTTTTGGCAAGCCATCGAGGGCCGCATGACAGGCAGCCCAGGGCAGATAAATATTAATTTTCTAAATTTTTTAGGGGCCCTGCAGGCTGGCTAGAATGTCCTGGTGGGCCGCATCCGGCCCCCGGGCCAATTTTTGCCCACCCCTGCCACAGGTGAAATGTGCTGTACAGGCACAGAAGAAGATGAAATCTCCAAGAAGCTTACTAAGGATTTTCAGATATCACTGGATCTATGTGATGCTTGTTTTCACATCTCCATTTATATGTCACCAGCATCACCTTTGCTTTTCCTGGAGATCAGTTCAGCAAGCATGATATGCCCTCCCCTTTGTCCTAGCTGCAATGTTTTGTCTTCTTTCCCACCCTCTTTCCCCCAATAGATGACATATATAGATGTTACTTCAGCCTCTCTACGGTGAATGTGTTTGCTTCAGCCTGTTGATGTGAAAGTCCAAAGGGCTTTGCGCCAGTGTGGAAATCCGTTCCTGCATGTTTCAAATTGGTGGGGAGAGATGCAGAAATCCAACTAGCAGCTAAAAATTCTCATCTCAGCTTCTTTATTACTCTGATTGGGAACTGATGGGATCTGACTAGCAATCCCAGACACATCAAGACAGCCAGAAATAGGGTGCTCCCAAAGTATTTCTTTTAAGCCTGTTTTTTATTTAGTCAGCATTAGATCAGAAGGTTAAGTTGCTGTTGGTTTTACGGGTCACGGAAAAGTCGGAATTAGCTTGCATTTCCTTTATAGTTGACCTGCCATGGGTGCAGTGATAGGGATAAGGAGGTTAGGGAGGTTAGATAATTGAGGATGGTTCACTAATTGAGAATAACAGATGCTCCTGCAAGTTGTTATGGAAAGAGGAATATCAATCAACGCTTCCCATGCCTGAGCTGCTTCAGGTTGGTGAAATGAAAATTTCAATAGTCATCCCAATATCTCTCATTTTTATTTACAGTTGCATATTGGCTAAGGTGATAGGGATTGTTTTCTGTTGTAACAGCTCATCTACATGTAAAGTTTATAGAAATAATTTTCAAATTAGTTTCATTAGGCAAGTGCAAAAAGCCGCATGGGCACTCTTACATTGATATCAAGCTGGCTCAACTCAGTTCAGAGTACATTTAAACGAAATCATCATAAGTAGACCTACACATGTTTTATGCCAGTTTAACTATATCAGTTTAAAAACAAAGTTTAACTTAACTGGTTCAGCTTCTGTGTACAAACGAGGCGAAGAGAGAAGTGAAAGAGGTAGTTAACCGTGCGAGTCTAAAGTCAGCCAAAGAACACAGCTTATCTTGCTTATACATTCTGCCTTTCTCTCTCCTTGGCTTTTGTTTTAAGCTCACTAAGTTATTTCTCACTTATCTCTCACTATAAACCCCCTCCGCTTTGCTTTTTCCCCCTTCTATTGCTAATCTCTTATGCACCCATGCCTCTCTTCCTCACTCCTATTCCACAAGTTTTCCAAAGCACAGCTTCCTGCCAGTGACTCCCAGGGGTCCAGGGATTGCCTCTCAATTTGAGACCATCTTCTCACAGGGATTTATTTGCAAACAAAGGGCCTATTTAAACTAGCATGAGTAAGGTAGGACCCTCTTTGAAATGCATTATCTAACCAAGTGACAGGGAACACAATGGGATGAGTAGGACAAGATGCTTCAGTATGTACAGTTGATAGAAATGGTGTCTCTAATTGTAAATGCCTCTGTGTTCATTATCCCCATGATAGTGATACTGTAAAAATGAGCAGGCCCTGAGAAACTCTGGGATTTTTCTGAAGGACCTGATTTTATGGATTGGGACTAGCTAAGACTTTGAGTACTGCTGTTTATCTGAACCAAGTAAGCTTATGTCACTTAAAGGCAGTTAAGCAGGAGACGTTCTTTTATGAATTGCTGCATGTCTTATTCAGTTTAGTTTGCCTTCCAGAGACCATAAGCGCTCCTTCTGTTTTAACGTATTGCTGTAAGTGAAGACGAGGAGTATTATTTACCAGCATTTCCTAAGGAATTTGTGTCTTTTGTAATATAATTTTTTTTTAATAGGAACGTACAAAACTGGCAGAAATTATTTTTTTTTTTTGTCTAACGGTGGTTTTAAAAACAAATGCAGCAGGTAGCAAACAAATCACACCGTATCTTATGTCTAAAGATTTTAGGATAGTTTTTAAACAGCAATTTAATTGAACAACATGTCTTTCAGGGTTCTCGTAAATCAGCAGTAACACTAGCTGTTGGGAATAGGGAATTCTCTTTAGCTACATCTCTAAAATAGCTCTGTGACTGCTTATTTTCTATTTGCATTTAGACTGGGAAGTGAATTCTGTAGAGATGTAATCCGTGAGAACTGAAGCTCTCAGACTGAGAAGCAAATTCATGCAGAGGCATTGTGCCTCATGTAGGGGCGTTTTGCAGCGACACATGTTTCTGAATAATAATCCAACCCAGGAAAGCGTACTGGGACCCGGAATAATGCTCAGAAATAAGTAGGGGAACAAAGAATTTAATAGTCTTCCTCTTCTAGTCCTGGTAGGTGTACCTTCTTAAAAATGGAGGGCTTGATTTTGAAGTGTGCTGAAAGATATCCAAAGAGCTGAACATCGCTGCTTTGCATAGATAGAGGTGTATAGAGAGTTCCACATAATACAGGCAACCCCCGCTTAACGCTGTTTCACTTAGCGCTGTTTCGCTGTAATGCTGAATTTAAAGTGATACCCGGTTCCCCTTAGCGCTCAGTGAGTGTCATTATAACACCTGCGGTCACCGTCTTGGGTCATTAAAAACACTTGCGGTCACCATCTTGGGTCATCAAAAATGTTTGATTTCGCTTAATGCTCATTTCACCCAACACTCGGTTTTCTAGGATCCAACTAAAAGCGCTAAGCAGGGGTTGCC
>NW_005841938.1:1882616-1886596 GCF_000455745.1 Alligator sinensis | reverse complement strand
GGCTAAGCAGGGTTTGCCTGTGGAGGGAAATGCCTTCAGGAGCATGAACAAACTTCCATTTTGCACTGACTTGAGTTAGCAAGGAAGTGGAGTCCACTAGGATTGGAGAAAGCATAGACAGGTGTGTAGTGGCAACCCGGGTGAAGCAAACAACAGGTCGGTTTCTGACCTCATTTATAGTGATGTAGGGCTTCAGTAATCCATTTAAGATAATGGGATTGCTCCAGATTTACATTGGTGAAAATGAGATCCGAATAAATTCTACCATCCAGGAAGAGCGCACACCAACTGCTGAAACTTCCTTAGCCTGATGAAAGGTTTTTGAACCTGAAAGCTTGCTTAAAAAATGTTTTCCAACTATTTAAGTTGGTCTAATAAAAGATACCACATTCACCCAAAGAACCTTTTCTGACTAGGCATAGTGAGCATTTCAGAGATTTGAGTTATTCCATGTTCCTTGCAGTTGGAGGCCTGATTCTGTTCCCATTACAGTTACTGCTGGTTTTGCCACTGTCTTGCATGGGATCAGAACTGTCTTGCATGGGAAATCCACCGTATGTAGTGGATGTTTTAAGAGCTTTACCTAGGAAAACTGGAGTTAGGGGGGCAGACAGGACTATGCATATGTACTCCCTTGCACATACCTACATGCTTTTTCTTGACATCCAACACACCCATTCCTTGGGTTCCTTAGAGCAAGAAAAAGGGTAGAATCAAAAAGAGAATTTGAGTTTGGGAGAGCTAAAAATGTGTGTGGGGGGAGGGGTGGGGAATACCCAGGAATGAAAGTGGAAATAAAATGAAGGAGGCTATAGACCAAGAGGGATGGAGTGGCAGTAGGAAAAGCTTTGTTCAGAGGTTTAAAACTTAGGAATTAGCAATCAATAATTCACTATACAGAAAACAGATTATAAGGAACATGGGCAATAGTCCCAATTCACTAATTTTCTTGGGTCCAGTCCTTCTCCTATCAAAGTCACCAGGAATTTGGCTCTTGACATCTGGAGAAGCAAAACTCAAAACCCGTGTCTGAACTGCCGTAGAGTCCAGGCTGTTAGACTGACAGGTCAGACTTGCAGCCAGCAAATCTCAATTTAGCTGTTGAAGCCTTTACCGGAGTGTGGAAGATCCCTCCGAAATCTTGAAAGGCAAAGTTTGTAATAACTAAAATGCTCTGCAGCTCTTCACTACATAGTTGTTGACCTTTAGGGAGTCTCACTGTTTACTGAGATTATTTCATTAGCGTTTGCACATTGACTTCCTGCCAGAAAGTCAATCTGCTTTTCCCTTGCATGGTTTTTGTTCATTTTGAAGGTTTTCAGCTGTGGAATAAAATCTGTTATGTAGCAAGGAGTTGGCAGAATTGGAAGTATTCCAACTGAAACCTTCCCAGATTACACTATGGTGATGCTGAAACTTATAAAGTATTTCACCTGCCTTCCTTTCCGAACAAAACTGTGCCTGAACTAGGGCGACTGTTCACTGTACTCCTCGTGACCCCCAGAAAGCCACTGTATTTGTTATGTACAGGATGATGGACTGTCTTTACTCTTTGACCTCTGAACCCGATTTGCTCCTGGTTTTTCTTGTGTCAGCCTTTGAATAAGTTTTTGACATTTGCTGTTGTCAACAGCCCCCTTCATAGTGCTGTTATTATGTAAATGGCAGCATGAATCACTTACCCCATTATTACGGGTAAAGAGTTGGAGTAATAGGAATATTAAGAATTCATAGGAGGGCTCTCAAGGGGTGAAGCTGTTATAGGATATAATCCCCAGAGGAGACCGAACAGATCTATTACCTATGAGACCTGTAATGTTAAGGTCATACCTGCCTGGCAGTGCTCTGCTACGTATTTATGTTTATAAAATTTGAGCCCTGCGTATAGCAGTAATAATGGGGAAGGTTGCAGGAGTCAGTTTTGGTCCAACACAGTTTTCATCTGCCCTCGGTTCTTTCAGGTAATTTCTAAAGAAATCATTTCTTTGAGGAAACGCTATCCTAGTTGTCCTTTTCTTCCTTTGTTGACCGTATTTTTCTTTGAATGCTTTCTGAAGGAGGTCCAGTAATTTTTTTTTTTTTTTACATAATTTGGTGACTTTAAGAACACCATTGTAAAAGCAGATTAAAAAAAATTAGTGCTTTAAAAAGCACTAGATTTCTAAGTCAGAGAAGAGGGTGCTAAGGCACTTAAATGCAGGCGTAATGGTGGCCAAATAGGTACAAAGATAGGGGGAGAGACCTGTTTTCTGTTTTTAAAAATAAGCTATGTTTTCCTTCATTTAATAGCATAAATCTGCAGTATGCGTGGAGACATGCTTCTGTCAAACCTGCATTCGTATACTCTGAATTGTGTAGAGCACAGCCTTCCCCAGTAGAAAATGGATTATTGACTTCATACATGGAAAATGTTTACTCCTGAGTTGGTTTCTAGGGCATGTTGGGTAGCATTTTCAGAAGCACCTAAGTGACCCAAGTGACCCAAAAGTGCCCTGGGTACATAATAGCCTAATTGACTTGCAGAAAGATGGAGACTCCTACGTCACTTTTGAAAATGAAATATTGAATGTTTTTACTTCTAGAACCTCAGGGACCTGATTCTTCATTATGATCTGCCTCAGGCATGGGATTTATTCATTTGACAAGGTGGCTCCTAAATTCAATAATATAAAGTCTTCCAATTATAGTCTTCCAATTCCAATAATATAAGTCTTTCGGGCTTCCAAGCAGAAATCTGGAGGCTGTTAACTAGTTTTTATTTATTTCTTACTGAGCGAGACCTCCCATGGATTTACCTAGGGATTTTGCTTGAGTATAGACCTGAGTCAGGATCCCCAAATTTGGCTAAAACAAATAAGCAGTACTGAAGCAATGTGGAAGCCTCCTAGCCAAGGCATCTTACACACTGTAGAAAATACATACAGAAAATCTTTTCTAAAAACATACAAGAAAATCACTCTGGAGCACGAGAAGATAATATTAAACCTGACACAAGAGATTTTGAACCACCAAAAGAATTCCCTCCTGGTAATGAAAGGGAAGGAGGGAGGTGAAG
Organism: Alligator sinensis; assembly: GCF_000455745.1. NCBI lineage: Eukaryota > Metazoa > Chordata > Crocodylia > Alligatoridae > Alligator > Alligator sinensis. The sequence goes on along the minus strand of NW_005841938.1, from coordinate 1,883,541 downwards.
ATACAGCTTTTTCTCCAAAAAGGAGGGGGTGGGGCAAATATGTAATTTCAAATAGATATGTGAGCTAAAAACAATTCTGAAGACAGCGAAAGGTGCCAAAGCTTCGAAAGCCTGATTCTCAGTGCATTGCTTACTGAACCTAAAAACACATCAAATTTTCTGTGCTAGACTTCCGTTGAGAAACCAGTCAAGTACTTAGGGCCTGGAGACTTGAGGGATGTTTTATACACTATTCTGATTTTGAATGATATCCTTTGCTATATAGGCAACATCTACACTTCATAAGGTGAAGATGTAACTAGTCCCCTTGCTCCAGTCCAGTGGAGCAAGCACCCGGCCACACTCTGCAGCTCTTGATGATTCTGGGTCGGTTTCAAAGAAAACCTAGTTGGAAGGATTTAGTGAAAGTAGTGAAAGTGAAAGTAGTCGAGCTTGGTTCTTCGGGATAGAGACTGCAAAACTCTACGACCTTGTATAGCTCCTGACACTGGGTAATGATTTCATAGATTTCATAGACGTTAGGGCTGGAAGGGACCTCGGAAGATCATCAAGTCCAGCCCCCTGCCCAAAGGGCAGGAAGTCAGCTGGGGTCATAGGATCCCAGCAAGATAAGCATCCAGTTTACTCTTGAAGGTGTTCAATGTGGGTGCTTGAACCACCTCCGGTGGCAGGCTGTTCCAGACCTTGGGGGCTCGGACAGTAAAGAATTTCTTCCTTACATCCAGCCTGAAACGGTCTTGTAGTAGTTTATAACAGTTCAACCTCATCATCCCTTGGGGCGCTCTGGTGAACAAACATTCCCCCAGATACCGATGGTCACCCCTGATAAACTTATAGGTGGCCAACAGATCGCCCCCGAGCCTGCGCTTTTCCAGGCTAAAGAGTGCCACGGCTCTCCGCCTGTCGTCGTAAGGTCTGTTTTCCT
>NW_005841938.1:1870272-1882314 GCF_000455745.1 Alligator sinensis | reverse complement strand
CCCCAAAGTTTGGTGTCATCGGTGAACTTGGCCAGTCCGCTTCTGACTCCAATGTCCACATCATTAATGAAGGTGTTGAACAGTATGGGTCCAAGGACAGAGCCTTGGGGGACCCCACTGGTCACAGGGCAGCATGACGATTGGGTTCCGTAAATTACCACCCTCTATTTCCGTCAATTACCACCCACACGATGATGTGACAAAGCCATCAGCTGGTGTAAGTCTATGTAGATCCCCTGCTGGAGTAAGTCAGTTGCTGACATGGCCTCATTGAAGTCTGCCAAGCTGTGTTCCTCTGTGAAAAGGACTATAGGCTTTATTCTGCTCTTTTTTCTAGTCAGAGAGGTTGCAGCAGTGTAAGGGCCCTGCTACACATTCAAAGCTGGCCACATTAAAGCTGGCTAGAAACCAGCTATAGAGTTGTGACCCATAGTCAAGCACTCGCTTTATAGCTCGTTGGCTCTTTTTATAACTGGATGGTAATTTTTATCATGTGATAATTACTTCGCATGTATGGTGAGTCTCGACTTATTGTGTGATTAGCTAATTATGTAATATAGGTAACTTATTATAGGTAACTTAATATACTTAATTATTAAGTTACTTAATATAGGTAACATATTGCGTGATTAGCTAATTATGTAATATAGGTAATATAGGTGTAGCAGGGTCTAAGCAAGAACAGGGCCTGTGTCATTATCCTTTGGGTCAGTCCAGCCATGTCTCTGCGGCTGCGGGTACTATGTGCATATTTATGTGCAAATTAATCATTAAAAGTTATGGAAGACTGATAGAGCCAGCATTTGAAAGGCAAAGGCAGCCTGTTTGCAGAAGCCTGCATGAAGAGGTACAAAAGGCTGCATCGTATTTAAGTGCTTTGGGCTGGACTCTGATATCAGTGATACCAGCTCTTGTTCCAGAGTAAGTCTCCCTGTTGGTGTCACTAAGACCTGAATTTGACTATCAAAATGTTTTCTTTTGCTTCGGGGCAGCCGTTCCACATTATCGGCGGAGTACATGACCTCCTCTCTTATTAAAGATGCCTGGTACTTCCACACTGTTTTTAAGTGGTTATAATTTGGCCAAACTCCACCTTGTTGGTCTTTTATGCTGCGAGTTCGGCTGATTTTTATTGGTCAAGAAGTTAGCACATCAGGGAAAGTCTGGGACAGTCTGGATACAACAGAGCAGACTGGGGCGAAGAGTAGGCAACAGGATGTGGATTGAGAGGTGGGAGCCATTTGGTAGGAGTTGATGGGGAGCATTAGGATTGGAGGCAGTTTGGGCAGGAATGAGAGAAGTGGGGAGGAGCGATAAATGATCATGTGCTAGCAGAGAACTACGAGTGGCTGGGCGAAGATTTTGGGCCAGAGAGCTGAGGGAGGTCACTCCTGGTTTGCACCATGTCATGGTGTCATCAGAGATATCTGAGCTGGCTCTAAATGAGCTACATTCTGGGGTCTTAACATTTCTGTAAAACCAGGTGGTGAGGTGTGCATCTTTTGGCTCTCTTGTGATGGTTCATAGAGATAATGATGATGAGCTCCTGCTGTAACTCACCCCTTTACCTCAAAGGAGCAGAAGTCCCTGTGGTGGAACTCAGGTTTCATCCTTGCAATGATCAATATGGATATCATTATGATGCCACATGGTTGGTTTTCTTAGTGTGACTTAAAAAACACAAGGAAATGACATATAAACTATCAGTTGGAAGAAGTAAAAACTCAAGTTAGGAAATGCCAGACGTACTTTGGCTTAAGTTGTGTGGTGATGGAGACTGTTATCTAATCTGCAGGATTCTTGCTTCATTTTCTTGCAGAAGGTGGAAAGCAGAGGTTTGCAGGAAGAGCAAGGATAGTTGCTTGGTTAAGACACTTGAATGCTGCCCTGGAGAATGATATTCTATCCCTTCCTCCACCCGAGTTATGGTGTTGCTAGGCAATTCACTTGAATCAAACTTGTCACGGGCAGTCCCTAATTGCGTGTTCCTCATTTTCCACTGGGGTCTGATTTGCAGAACTGCTGAGCTTTCACAGCTGAAATGGAGGTCAGTGGGAATTCTGCTTTGTAGGTGTGAAATGATACATAACACAAGTGCTCTGAAAATCAGGCCCTAGCTAGCTGACATCAGGCAACAACACCTAGCTGATATATTTTTACCTTTATCTCTGAGTCTCAGTTTGCCATCCAGAAAATGGGAATTATACCTCCCTATCTCAATAAGTGCATTAATATACAGTATCTGTGAAACACTCAAATACTATAGAAATGTCAAGAAAAGACAAAGGCAAGCCGGAGTTAAATAAATGACCCGTAAGGCTAGCATGGTTAATGAGTCTATCTTTAAAGCCAACCCAGCCAGTGACACGAGATGCTACTGAGCAGTAGGGTTGGCGGGCACTAGCTGTGATGTGACGCTACCGTGCAGTAGTGTCAGAAAAAAAGCATGCGGGGATGCTACTGCGCAGTAACGCCGGTTACTGCGGAGTCATTTAGTGCTTGGTTATGCAAGTACTAAATGACTGCGCAGCCACAACTGCGCAGTCTGCCGCTCATGTAGACACAGCCACCGAGTAGCTATTTTCAAGGTCTGCTTTTGTGCTTTGCCATGGCACTACTTGGCTTGTCTGAGTTTTACTAGAGTAGTTGTATCGGGACCTTTTTCCTCCAGCCTAGATTTCCTCCTGGGAGTTTCTGACTGTCTGTGAAAACCAGCAGGCAAGGTGATATTCCCAGTTGGCAAAAAGGAAGCATAAAAACTCTGTCTTGAGTATACTCTTTTTGTGCGAGCTCAGGTCCTCTCTGAGTTAAAGACACTGTCTAAGTTGGGAGCTTTAGCATGCACCAAGTAGGGATGGCTGGTTTTGATCTAAGCTCACCCTAAAGGCATCCATACTGTGCACTGAAAGTGGGGAAAAAATAGTCCATGACTATGTAGTTGAAGACTGTTTTATTATATGCAAGTACAGGGAGCTGTATTCAGTCTGCAAGAGCAACCACATTTCTTTGTGTTTCCTAACTTTTGACTGCTTGAATCTGCAACCATAATGCAGTTCTTCTTGTGTGGGTTTTTATATTATGTATGTTTATTTATTTATTTATTTATTAAAATAATTAGATGTGGACTGATGCAGTTTACAGAAATATGACACCAAACAAGTCTATTTAATTTTTTTTCCTAGAAGGGAAACTGTTGTACTAAAGTAGCTGAAAAAATAATTTCTTGTATATATAAAAACCACTGTGAGATTTGATAAGGGCATTTTGATAGGGTATCAAAGTCACATTGTGTACCGTATCACCAGATTTCTGAGCTTTGCGAGATTAGATATTTCCCTACTCAGTCTGCTCTTTTTCCTAAGCATTCCCTTCCTGAGCTACTTAATCTCCACTCTGGCAAATGCATATGCATGTGGTTCACTTTATACACAAGCACTGTCACTGGGTTCAATATAACTTCTTTTTAGCAACAGTGGGTGCATCTACACATGCAATTAATGCGAAGAAATAAACTCCAGCGCAGTTTCCACTGGAGTACCCTGCTCCCAGGTGCAGCGTCTACACATATGCTCAAGACAGCAGCACTGAGGTGGGGCAGAGCAGCCCCAGGCTAGCAATGGGTTATTGGGAGGGAGCGGGAGGCGGTTAGCTCTGGGCTCTGGGTGATGGCATTGGAGTGGCAGGGGGGGGCGTGATGGTGCTAAAGTGTGGTGGGGGGCTAGCCAGCAGGCAACCAAAAAACTTTAACACCCTCGTGCCCCAGCCAGGCCCTGTCACTGTCTACACATGTATTTCAGTGCAGTTAAGTACTCTGCTGTAAGATAGTACTGTCGACAGTGCTATCTTATGGCACAGTTAATTAATTTACTGTGCCCTAATACCAGCACACATGTAAACGGTGATGCTTTACTGGGCCATGTCCACGCAAGACGCTGACTGCGCAGTCATATTGCGCAGTCATTTAGTACTTGCATAAATAACAGTCATCTAGTACTAGTATAAACAAGTACTAAACGGCTGCGCAGTAATCGGAGTTACTGCGCAGTCATGCCGAGGAATGGCAGTTTCGTAATGCTGACTGCTTAATAGCTCGCGACTACTACTGCGCAGTCGAGTCGCATCATACTTCCTGCCATGTGATGCTACTGCACAATAGTCATACGCTACTGCATAGTCAACATCTCGTGTAGACGCAGCCACTCTGAGGGTAATTAGTCTACTCTGCAGTAAGGCACAGTGTACATGCAGCCAGCGAGTATCTGCAGGGATTGAATTTGGGAGTGCTGCATCTAAAAGGGCAATCCTATACCCTTTTCACTAAGTTTGGAGGTACAATAATATTTGTATGCCTGCATACATAATCTTGCCACCAGAGGGGGGGGAAATAGTTACGTTCAAAATGATGTTCATTTAAAAGTATGGACCTGAATCTTCTCTCGCAACGTGCAAATCAGGAGTAACTTCACTCAGTGAATTGCTGTTGGTGAATATGAAAATGGAATTAAATTATATGGTATTTATCGTGTGTGCTTTAAATCAGGAACAGAGATTTTTTTTCTTTTGACTTTTTGAATGCGTGGCTAGCATGATGCTAATCTGCACCGTTTAAACATTTTCTTATGAACATATTTTTAAGTGCAATTCCTGTTGCTTACAATAACTCATCACATAGGCCAGTATTTCAAAGATAAGGTAACCTATGGAGGGGAACCAATCTATTTTATCAGATGTTTGTCATTCAGTTGCAGCCTTGGTAGTAAACTGGTAAAGGTTAGCATATGCACGTGTCTACATATTGTATATCTAGGAGAGTTTGTTCTTGCAGAGATAGAATCATGCACATTTTTATTTATTGCAGGATGTCTTTGACAGTTGCTATAAAATATCAGCAATTGCCAACAATGGTCATTACTTGGAAATTAAGAGCATAATGTTAGAGGCAGGCTCTACTAAGCCTGTTTCAGCAGGCTGCTGAATAATTGTTGCGTGTACAGTGTGATCCTGCTCCAAGTAAAGTCAGTGGACATTCAAATTGGTTACCAAGGAGGATCAAATATTAGAAAAGCAGGAACTTTTGACCACTGATAGACGGGAACTGCCCAGAATATGCACAGCTTTGTACCAATGGAGATCTTGTCTACCGTGATTTAGGTTACAAAATGATAGGAACAGAATTCTTTTTGCGATGCATGAAAAAATATTGTTTCTAAAGTAGCCTAAGAATACTAGGGCTGTGCAAAATTTTGCCGGCAGTTTTGTTTTGATGCTGCTTCGACTCGTTTCGAGCTCGAAACAGCAACATCGAAACGAAACAGAGAGCTTCGAAACAACCTTGAAACGAAACGAGGCAAGTTGAAATGTTTCGAAATTTTCGAACCATTTTGAGTTTCAAAGCTCAAGCTGGGCTAGTTTGCAGGGAAACAGAAACTAAAGTAAGGGGAGGGAGGGGGAAGCAGACGGAAGGAGCGCTCTCATTATTGACTGCGTAGCTGGCCAGTGACTGTCATCCTTCCCTGAGGTCCCTTCCAATCCCAGTGCTCTGGGGGAGGGATGGAAAAACTGCATAAAAGGCAGCATTGGTTGAACTGCCCTGCTTTCTGCCTTGGTGTCAGTTGAGTGAGGGCGCACCTTAACACACACACAGTGTCACCCACCCATGTCATGAGTTTTGCCTGTCAGCAGCTAGAGGTATAGGGCCCCAGGAGCCAGACTCCCCCTGCACCTATCTCCTCGACAGCTGGCAGGCTTTGTGGCCTCAGCAGGGGCCACCATCCCTGCAGCTTTCACCCCACTGGGACTTAACATACACATGACATGAGTTATTTGCTTTCAAGACTTTGAGGTGCAGTTTCCCTGAAACCCCTGCACCTATCTCCTTAAAACTTGTCAGGCTTCGTTTCCATAGAAGGGGCTACCATTCCTGCAAGTTTCATCCAAATCAGGCTAGAAATGACAAAGTTATAAGCTATTTTGAGCTTCCCCATTATAGCGTACGGGTGAAACGTCGAAACAGCATCAGAACAGCGAAACTGTTTCGACAAGACGAAACGGAACAGCGGTTTCAAATTGAAAGGAAATTCAAAACGAAATGCTGTTCTGTCCACACGCAAGTCGAAATGCAAGTCTGCCATTTCACACAGCCCTAAAGAATACCAGGGTATGGTAAAACATGACAGTTTTTAATTCATTTAGTGGTGTTTGCAACTCTCAATTTCTAGACTAGAGAAAAGCACGCGCGCGCACACACACACACACACTTTTCTCACTTGCTGTGCTCAAAGATAAGCGAAAGGTACAAAGTAGTGGGATTCAGACCTTGCATGTCTCAACGGTTCTAGGTCCAAATCCCTTATCAGCCTAAAAGTAAGACTGTTGGGACTTTTTTTTAATATGAGAAAAGGTTGCTCACACCTGGTCTTTGCCCTAAATTTGCCTGGCATCAAAGGTATGATATTATTAATACTTATTTAGTTAAACCAGTTCAACTTTGTGTGAGGATACTTGTGTATCAGTTTAAATCTAGAATAAATTTATTCAATTTTAGCTTGTGGTGATAAATGTTATAGGTGCAAGCTCAACTGCCCAGTTTTAAACTCGTATAAGAGTCCCCATGCAAAATGTACATATCTGAGTCAATTCTAGGCAACAGAGATAGGTAGAAATCAATCTGACTAAATATTAAATAAATTGGGAACTTCTTAAATATCTCTCAATTTACAATGGGACTAAATTAAAATCTACTTTTGTTTCAGGGCTTTTGTAATGTGCCATTTGCAGCTAGAGTGAGCCTCACCTAAGTATGAAGTTCAGGGATGAACAATAATTTCACTGAAGGTGCTTCCCCTTTACCCAGGTTTGACCCCTAACATTTCTCTAACAGGCCTCAAAATCAACTTTGCAGAACTAATGTATGTCCACTGTATAATTATATAGTCATCGAGCCAGATATAATGAACTTGGATTCTTATTTGGTACTTATTAATGTTTCTTATGCTTCACTAATGGGAAAGTATAGGCCTCCATGAACAAAAGAATTTGCATGAAAGAGTGAACAAAAACTCGGTATTTAATCAATTGCTTTTGGTTACTATTATGGCATCTTAGCTTCAGAAAATAAATGTCCAAGTTTTGTGGGGTTTTTTCACCTGGTCATGCATTGCTGTTGGTTGGAGATTAGTTTTATTGTTCGGAATATTTTTTTAACAAGTCTTATATTTTTTTTAAGTGTGTTCCTGACATCCTGACAATTGTTTCTAGTGGAGTTTTACTTTAATGAGTGAATGGCTGTAGAATTACTTATATGTTTCAGTGCTTTCCATTAGACTCTCTTGGTTTTTCCAGCAATTCTCTGTGCTCTTTTGCCTCTGCTAAAAGGGCTTTTCAAGGGCTTTTGTCGAGTAATCTGAAGAAGATTTGAGAACCTCGTTTTGGGTGCTCAGTTAAGGGAAATTTCCAAGCAACGTGTAGCGGTCGCTTGTCTTTGGCAGTGCCAGAGCTGGGTTCTGGATGCTTCAGTTCACAATGCCCCAGACAGGGATTTTTTTTTTCATTTTTCAAAAGCCCATTGCTGTATTTTGTGCTCTTCAACCCAGCTGCTCTTTCTGTTTGTAAACGTTACCACTTTCCCTTGTCCAAGGTCACTCAGTCTTCATTAATCCTCTCCTGGGACACCTATAGTCTGCTGATAGAGAAAGATGGAGGGAAAATGATATTAACCCAGCTTTTTACAGTCTGTGCTCTCAACGCTTCCTTGCATACATAAATCAGAGACCGCGGGCTTTGCGAACGAGGCAGAAAGAGTGACAGGTTTGAGACTGAAAGATCAGGGTGTGATCCTGGGCACTGTAGCTGCAAACGTCATCTCTGTCACATACAGTCCGTGCATTAAAGGCATGGCTTTCTTTATGATTGCTGTAGGCTTCCCACTTGTAACGATCAATGCAGATGGAAAGATCAACGAGGCGTTTCTACGTGCACGGCAGGGTGCACAACATGTGCTAACAGGTCTGGTACCCCGAGCTGATGAGCATCACCTCTGCATGCAGTCACCATAGACTCATCTGGGCTGCGGTTCCCACCCCACCCCGTGGGTCTCGGTTGGGATCCTGGATGAAGCAGCGACCCTAGTTGGGAAGAAGAAACTGAAGTTCTTGAAGGAGACCCAGATTTGAGGATTTCTTTTTTCTCAGACACTTGAAAAGAGGTGGGAGGATGTGAGCTCTTGGCTTACTGGCATGAGACTATATTGCTTTTTACTGGTGTACCTCAGTTATGTTTAGGTAGTAATTTTGCTGTGTTTCTAAGTTTAGTGTGCCTCTAGCATATGCATAGAGGTGCTATTGTTCAGTGCTTTTATAATCTCAATAAATACGGAGGCAATAAGTATCATTATGCTGATGGACAGGTTTGTGTGTGTCAGGGTCACATTCAGCTGAATGTGGGACGGGGGTAGACTTCGGAGTCTGTCAGTCATGGGCCGAGCCTCTGCAAGGATCCTCGTCACCAAAAGTTACACCCCTGTGGAGTGGGCGATAGGCAGGTCTTTGAAAGCCCCTGATTTTTACGGGGATAATTTCAGCTTGAAGTCAGTACCAGTGGCTGCACTAAGTACAGTACATTGTTTAGAAATACTATCATTTCTTTGCCTTATGGGAGAAAGTGCTTTAAAAGCTTTTCAAATTTCCCTCGGTATCTTCTTCAGCACAGTTGGTTCCCTGGCTGGCAATCAAGTCAAAAAATGAGTGAAAAATCAGAGTAAACAGCTATAAGTTTAAGATGCTCTTTCGCTCGACATGGTCTGCCTCCATTTCCCTAGTGCAAGGGAGAGAGACTTTATTTGCAAGCAAGGAAATCTTGAGGCAAGTAAGCCTTAATACTGCAGAAAAGAGATATCCAGGGAGCAGTGGTGGCTAGGGCCAGGCCTCCTGAGTAAAGTGCTGATGGCAGTAAGGCTTCTGCCACAGTGACAGAGAGGCAATCGCTGTTAAAATCTGTATGCGACAAGTGTAAAATACCCTCCTATTCATAATCCTGATGAACTCATTTTTCAAAGAAGTTGAGAAACTGCCGGAGAGCACTGCATGAAGTATGCTGGGCAGGTAAAGAGTGGGTTTGGAAGATGGAAGCCTATAATATCAGTTTAAATTCTGCGGTTGCAATTACCTTTCCTGGTTTTACTCTCACTGAAAGCAGTTGAGTACCCCCACCATCCCAAGCAGGATCTGTTGAATGGAAAAAAATACCTGTCTAGGTGAAGCCACAGTGGGTTTTGGCTTGGACAAAGCCATGGGACCACATGATAAAAAGCAGGAAAGCTAGGAAATCCCTGCATGGACAACTGTCAGTTCCCTTGAACCCGGTAAAGAAGCTGGAGCCCACCTGATCCCTTGCAAACTTAGAAAAAAAACCAAGATAAAATTAATCTGTGTCCAGTGCCTCGTATCTCAGAGAGAGGAGAGCTCTAAAAAAATCGGGAAGGACGCCCGCATTCAGCTTCTTCTGCTTTCACCTTTGGATCAATTATTAAGACAGTGATCAAGATTGTAGAAGAGCAAATTGGAGCAGACTGAGTCAACACAACCAAATGGGGAATGTTTTCCAGCTTGTTGGGGAAAAAAAAAGAAGGAAGGAGAGAGAGAGAAAGGGAGCCTGTCCTTGCACTGAGTAATGGCTGCAGAAGAGGTTATATAAGAGGAGAATAGGGATAGTGTTATAAAGGCTGCAGGGAACCAGACAAGCCAAGAAATGTAGTGACGTTCAGAAGGATGATTTGCTCTCCGTGCAGTCTCCCAAGGTAGCCTTCCCGTTCTTCAGCAAAGATGCTGTCAGCTGGGGATGGATTTCTTTCTTTCTTTTTTTTTTTTGGAAATGCGTTCTCCTTAAGTAACAGGATGGCAGCAGCATGCCAGCATAGCACTGCTGTCTGAGGAATGAGTCCAGAGAGGGGGAAGGGTACGACTCTTTCCAGGCTCAAAGGATAAACACAGCTCCGGACAGATGGATGATATCAGTAATCTCTGAGGGATATTCAACAGAGCTGCTGGAAGGGGGCAAGGAGGGAACGATGAGGGGAGTGATTTATCCCTCCACCAACTTGCGGAGAGCCATGAGGACTGCTGTCCTCCATCTCCATCAGGCAACCGGGATAAACAAAGAGTACTGCTCAATCCGGAGATTTTTTAAGTTCTCCCCCTTCCTTAAAAATGCAGAACAAAACAGCAACAAGTTGTATCCCAGCCCATAAACAGGCACTGAATTTGCCCGGGGAGAAAGCCTTTTGCCCTGGGATCCCGCAGAGGTACCCGCGCACTATCCCATTTCAAGTCCTTTCGAAGGACGTTGGATAAAATGTACAGACATCTGGGAACATCCCGTTTTATGTCTACAGTTATTGTGGCTCATTCTACAGTTATAGGCTGTGCACGCTCAGTGGGTACCTACTGGTGAAGGAGCCAAAAATGCAGCTTGGAAAGGCAAAGTGGGCGCATCTCCACATTAATGCGCAGTAGTTGCTGCGCGTTTATTTTAGAACGGCTTTAATGAAGCACTAACTAAATGTGAAGCAAGCACGGTTACTGCGCAGTAGCACCAGCACACGTTTTTTTTGTCACGGTTACTGCACAGTCGCCTATTAGCATGATTTTTGACCGGCACGCTGCTGCGCAGTGTTATTAGGCTACTTTGCAGTAAGCATCCCACGTAGTTGCGCCCAGGACCCAGATGACTACACGGCTCCTGTTGTGATTTGGGTTGAATTAGACAGCTGTAGCCTTAAAGGTATTAACATGGTCCTCGTTATTGTATGTAAGCACTAATCTTTAGTGAATTTTATTATCGACACTGAAGATGGGCAGGTATTAGCCCCATTTCTCAGATGGAGAACTGAGGCATATCAGAAATAGAGGGGTTTATTTAAGGTCACGTAGCAAGCCTGTGGCTCCTATGGGGATTTAAAACCAGTTTCTCGAGTTGCAGCCTAGCTCCTCCATTAGGCCATCCTTGCTACCCAGAATTGGGAGCACTGGTTTGTACTCGGGACTTGATTCTACACCTCTCAATTAAAGAGAACGTTTTCCTGCTCACATTCAAGTTGGTGGACCGAGGCCTCGATCAAACAGATTTGTTTCTCATCCACCCTTTGTGTGGTCACATATACCAGTGCAACGCGGGTTAAAATGCTACCAGTGCAGAAAGTCTCTGTTTGTCCTGTGGTCAGTTTAAAATCCTGGTGTTCTGAACTATTAATTTCCTTTGTCTCAATTGTCTGCAGGTGATAGTGTCATCACACTGGAACATGAACTAGTTTTGGTGGTCCAGGTCCAGAACTGGAGAGGATGTCAGGGTGTCATGTACCTTTGGGGGATGCTGTAGGTGGTCCCAGCTGGTGTGATTCCCAGGGGGACTGAGAGCCAGAGGGAGATAGAGCAGCATGCTCTGTTGCTTCCCCTTTTCCATCGTCAGTGATAACCTCATTTGTCCACAAAGAATCCAAGCAGGCATGAACGGTGTGTGCCTCCGGAGGCTGGCAGGGCATGGCAAGCTCTGGCAGGCAGCAGCGGTAAGCAGGGAGCTCCCGCAGATGCCGCTGGCGGTGTCAGTGGCAAGGGGGAGAGGTGGTGAGCGGCGACCACCCACAGGCGCCGCCGGCAGTGTCGGCGGCACCTTTTCATAGCAGGTGCACTGCCACACTCGGTGTGCTTGTGCACCCACGTGCACCCCCTACACGTCGCCAGTGCAAGCAAGGGAAGGTGGTGTGATTCTGAGTGCACCAAATAGGCCATGCAGGCTTTGTATTTTTAGTCATACTGGAATACCAGTCCACATCATGTCATGGTCCAGTAGCACATGCAGATCCTGTGGGGCTGATTCTCATTGATAATACACTCTGGCCTGTGCACCTGTTTTGGTGTTAAGGCCCCGTCACATTGACAACATAATGTTAGGGGCCTCAAAGTCAGCGTGAATCAGGCCTAATATTTTGGCTTTTGAAAGACAATAAAAGCCGTACTGTTCCCCTGACCAAGTTAAACTTTACTTGCATAG
>NW_005841938.1:1843531-1870241 GCF_000455745.1 Alligator sinensis | reverse complement strand
ATTCCTGCAGGCTTGATTTCCTGGACAAACTTATTCCTGAGGTTTGCACGTTGATACCCTGCTCATACTGAGCAATGCTTTGCTTCACAAACAATCCCACTGGTATCGCTGAGACTACTCATGATATAATCTACTATTCAGGGCAAGTGAGGGTATTGCCTGCTGGCTCAGGGAAAAGAAATTAGCCAGCGAGCTCAATTTTCCACTCTTAAAACATGTCCAGAAATCCGTGCACAAGGAACTGACTATCACTAAGAAACTAATAAACTATAGTCAGGAGGGCAGAGAGCTCCTACAGCTGTGTCACATTTTGATGGGTCCAATTTTCTGTCTTTATGCCAGCACCTGAAATGGATCCATATCTTGGCTTATGTTCTGACATCAGGTTCCTTCTTGGAACGAGCAAAGCTGTTATTACTTGGTCAGGATAATTTTTTTTTTTTTTGATTCTGTGATCCTAAAAAAGCTGGGACATAAGGTTTAACTGCTGGAGGATTTAGGTAGTCTAGTGGACTGTGAAATGATTTGGATTGCTGCCCTGACTCTCAGCTTTAGCTTGACTAAAAACCAAAGCCTATGTAACCAGTTCAGTAAGATCAAAATAATTTTGCATCCTCGTTATTCTTATCTTCTGAAGGATTTTATTGCCGCGGTGTTTGCTGGGTTTTGCTGACATATTGAAAATGACTTTTCCTGTTCTGGAGCAGTGCAGCACTTTACACAGTAGCAGTTGGTGTTTCCAGTACAAAAATTGAAAAATACCCCTTTGTTCTTTGTAGTCGGGGCCAGTTTTCAGAGGGGATTGAACATGGGCAGTTTTTGTCAGATGTGCAACTGCTGTTTATACTATTAAAATATCGATAGTAGCATTATTAATATGATGCCAGGCAGCTCTTTCTTGAGATTCAGCACACAGTGGCTCTTCAGACTGTTTCCTTATCACAAGCTGGAGAGCCCATCTTTGTGAGGATCAATGGACCGTACTGTTGGCTTCAGTGGGGTTTGATAGCAGACGGTACTTTGAGAGAGACATTCAGCACTTTTTTTTTTATCAGGCACTTAATATTGATGCCATGCCAGTTGTCTTGAGATTAGTACAGAGATCTGCTTCCCCCCGCTCCCCCTCCTCTCGCTGAGCTTGTCTAAACAATGCTGAATACTTCGTTTCTATATATGCGATCACAGTTATTATAAGGCAACTCGATATCATTCCCCCTTTGCTGTGGCTAGAGAGTTGGGAAAAGAAATTAAATGTATGTTAATGGTGGGATAACTTCTGCCTGAAAGTCTTTCCTGCCCAAGTGCAGGGGGGCTGAACCCAATGATCTTGTAAGGTCCCTTCCAGCCCCTGACATCTCTGAACGTCGTGTTGGCATTTGCTGGTTCATCAACTTAAAAACATAGGTTTGATTTTTTTTTTTTTCCCTTTGGAAGAAAGTAAGTCAAAGCAGAACTCTGATAAGATTGTACTATCATCTGTGCCCTTTCAGGAAGAACTTAAAAGCGGTTTCCTTTTAAAGGAAGTCCTATTAATTTGTCATTAATAATTTATTAAACAACGAAGGCTCAAGGATATTGCGGCCATTTCTTTGAAGTGCTGAATGTCTCCAAACTCCGATGAAATTAATGGGAGTCGAGGGCATTCCATAATTTGTAAGGTCAGGCCTGTTATGGAGTTGATACCGCAACACGTCTTGCTTCCTTTTACAGCATCATGTTGCAAGCTTTTCCAAACATTCAATCTAGACTACAAGCTAACAAGTCTCATTAGATAGACATTGCCCCTCCTTGGAGAGCACAGGGCAGACTTGTGTTGTGCAGGGGCTCCCCCCAGAGATGCTAGAAGATCATCTTAATAAGAGAGCCGAATAGCATAGGCATTTTAAGGATCTTCCATTGCTTAAAAATGCCCCAAGTTTTTGTGCATGGGTTGCTGAATCTGCACTGGCACTAACCTTTACAATTCTTACCCTGCTTATAATCAGCATTTTTTTGCTTATGGTGCAGTAGACATGGTTAAATTTCTCCAGCCTCAGTTTAGTTGCTTTGATTCCTTATAGCAATCCAGTGCGGATGAAATACTGATTTCTTTGCCACAAAAGAGTTAAAAAAGAACAGTATTCTGTACCTGATTCAAAAGGAAGATGGATTATCTGGACATGTATGGTATCGGAGGAAGGAGAGGATAAATAACCTGAAAGTAAGAGCCTCGCTGTAAGAGTCCTTTCTAGGTAACTCTTCCCAAATTGTTAACAAAAAAAACTTCCCAGGTTTTCCACTCAGGATAGAGAAGCCACCTGTAAGTCTTTTAAGCTTATCTCTGAAATCAGGTTTTATGGGTACTGTTTGGTTGACAGAGATCTGTACAAAATAGTTCATATTTAAGAACCTCTGCAGGAATATTTTTTCATTTTCTTAGTACCATCACCATGTTACCCAAACACTCTTATCTGAGGTGCGTATAACAGCTATGATCTGCGTTGTCACATAGAAATACTCTATTATGTGTGAGAGGTGCATTAAAAGGGCATAAGCATTACAGGAATATTTGACGTTTTATAGATGCACTGTGTAACAGCATGCAGGATTTCGTGTTCAATTGGGTGCAGTGACATAAAATGATTCACCCCACAGTGCAATCCATCATTTACTTTGGTGGCGTGATTCAGCACTTAGGGAAAATTGAGTCAAACCATTTTTCAACTTTTTCTAGCTCAAAAGCTCAAGGTATAACTTTTGGCTTTGTTCTTAATAACAATACTTAACTGGAACGTACATGATTAGCCATGTATCTTTTATGCATGAGGAAAATTGCCTATCACCTGTTGTGGCCAACCAAGCCAAAAACTTGCATTTTTACTGTTTCTAGTAAGAATATGATTTATACTGTTCTCTTCCAGCTGAGGATCTCAAACTCTTTCTGAACATTAAAGGGCATTGCTCTAATTTATGCTATGGCTCATTTAAATTATCCTGGCAATATAAAGGAGCCTGAAAGCTTCTTTCCTTGATCTGAAAGCAGGTGCAGTTATAATTTACAATTTTGAAAGGTTTTTTTTTGCATTGCCAGAGCAATGTAAGGGGGCCTTGAATGTCCATAAGAAAGCCCTAGTGAATGTAACCTCAAAGGAATCCTTAAAATAAGTGTTGTTGCTCCTTCCCACACTGAATAGGAAAAGCAATTATTATCACCCCATTTTTACAAGAGGACAAATTGAGGCCCAGAGGTTGGCAGTCGCATGCCAGGATAATGGCAGATGAAGGCATAAATAACATGCTGAAGTTCTAAGTGCTGGTTCTCTGCTTTCACCTTTAGACAAAGCCTCCCTCCCATTTCCTTTATACCGTGTGAAATTGTTTACAGTAGAAATGTGCATGAATGCATTTCACCTGGAAGAACAAGAGTAAAGGGCTGAATAAATTCTATTCTTTGATGTTGCGTAGATGAAAGCAAACTGCAAACAGGAGCTGTAGGCCAGGCACAGGTAAAGGTTTGTGTGTATTCCTTTGCCTGCCTCAAGTATCACTATCAGAGTCTGTTATCAGAGCTGTTCATGGTCTGGCCAGAGAGCAGGGATGCATTAGAGGCAGTGTATTCCTTCTTGCCCAGCCTAATGTAGCTGTAAAAGTCGTAGATTAGACTGCTGCAAAATGTGGTTTGTGGCCCAGGGATCTCTCTGACCCTTACCAGAAGCTCAGTAGGCAGCAGCAGTAGGCACAACAGTTGGCCATGTTTGGACAGCAGCGGTAGGCACAACTGCTGCCATGTTTGGACAGTAGTGGTAGGCACAACTGTTGGCCATGTTTGGACAGCAGCGGTAGGCACAATTGCTGCCATGTTTGGACAGCGGTGGTAGGCACAACTGCTGCCATGTTTGGACAGCAGTGGTAGGCACAACTTCTGCCATGTTTAAACAGCAGGAGTACGCACAACTGCTGGCCATATTTAGACAGCAGCAGTAGGCACAACTGTTGGCCATGTTTGGACAGCAGCGGTAGGCACAACTGTTGGCCATGTTTGGACAGCAGCGGTAGGCACAACTGCTGACCATGTTCTGCAAGGATTTGGAGAATTCTTCTGAGTTCCTACCTACTGATCTGCAGCCAAAGTGCCCCATGAATTCCTGGATTCTGCCCTTCTTTCAGGCTCTATTTCCTGTTCTTTGGATCTCCATCAGTCCCACACTAGCCTAATAGGACAAATGGTTACTAGAAATAATAACCTGACTGTCTTATATTTTGAATTCTTCTTCAAGTTTTACCTTGGTGCTGCTGTGAGCCTCATCTGTCCTTATGTCAGCTGAGGTGTACAGGTTTTTGGGGTGAGATCTTGGAATTATATCTCTCAGAAACACAGCACAGCACCCTGAAGGAAGGTGGACTGAAGTGACTTCATGCTCCTTTGCTTCCTAGAAGGCAACACAGAGCTCAGGCAGCCACTCCAGTTTTGCTTATAGTTAGCAGTGTTTCCCAGGATGCCTGCCACCACCCCAATACCCTACGCTGAGACTTGTCAGGATACCTGGGCTGAACTCTCCTGGATCCCGTATGGTGCCAGAATGGCTTACAGATTTACCAGTCAAGGGAGGGAGTGGTAAAATCTTCCCTATTTTTGTGCCTAGGTTTTTAAATATTTTCACAAGACAACACAAAATTACAATGGATGGGAAATGTGCAGAGCAGTCAAATCATTGTACCACAGCAAAATTCTGACTTTAGGTCCTTATTTCTGCTTTCAGAAGTGACATAGATGGATGGTAGAACAAGTCACGTCCCTATTTTGATCAGGTTGAATACTGTTTGCTGTTCATGGCAGCAGTGAGACCTCTTACACATGGGGATGGTGGAAGAAGGATTTATGGAATTGGAAAGTATTAACTTAATAATGAAAGAGCATTTACATGTTTTCTGAGCAAAACATTATCTAAAAAAAAAAAATCTGGCATGGCTGATGAAAGCTTTTCATTTTTTGAGCCCTTTATAATCCTTTCTTTTCTCCTCTCTCTCTCCCTCATCTTGTGATGATGCACACAATGTAAGTTATAGTTCTGTGAGCAACCTAACTTAGGTTTTGTTATAAGTGTGTGTGTCATTTGTGTACGATGATTTTGTAATGTACAAGTGCACGCACCTTTTAAAATAAGTTTGAAAAAAGCCTTAACAAGAGCACCCCTTCCCCACTAATTATTTCAGTGTGAATTGTACATTGATGCAATTGTGTAAAAGCCTGTTTGAAACAAACTGTCCATTAAACACATGGGGCCAATCCTCAATGTGATCTCAGTTTTCACTGCTCCATGGTAGTCAGTGTAGCTACACCTGTTTGAACCCCAAGGGACTGGTTTACACATGTATATCTCCATTGGCTTAAATGAATTTCACTGTTACCAGTCCAATGGGCAGTACTTCTGAAATGTGGTATTGCAACATGTCCTTTTAGGCTGGACATAAGGAAGAATTTCTTTACTGTCTGAGCCCCCAAGGCCTGGAATAAACTCCCTCCAGAGGTGGTGCAGGCACCTACTCTGGACTCTTTTAAGAAATGTTTGGACACTTATCTTGCTGGGATCCTTTGACACTAGCTGACTTCCCGCCCTTGAGACAGGGGGCTGGACTCGATGATCTTCCAAAGTCCCTTCCAGCCCTAATGCCTATGAAATCTATGAAACATTTCATGACATGAAGCCTAAGAAAACGAGTCTGAATCATTTGGCATGTGCAGCCTTTAAACCAATACGTTCTCATACCATTAAGTTTTATATTACAGACTTCTGGAAGCTTAGGCTATATATGGAGAGGTGAGGAGCGGGTGTTTGGCTAGCACCTGGACTGCATAGATATTTAAGACTATAAGTGCCAAATGCTGATAAATCTGTAGCTGCTGGTTTTAGAGCTGATGGTTCTGGGTTCAGTCCTCACGTCAGACAACTCTCCTTGATTTTGGAGGGAGCTCAAGTGGGTTTTAGTTTTCTATTGTTCTTCTTAGTACAGATCAGTTATTGGGGTGTTATGTAAACTATTCTAGGATTCTTTTTAATAAAGAATAAAATCTTTCATGGGTTTTGTTGAACCCTCTATTTCAGGATGCGTGTTTCTATAGATACGGGATGAGCCAAAAATGTTAGAAAGTTATTTTTCATTAAAGCTTCCATTAAGGTTTTGTGGTGGCTGGCACCTTGACTAGCATACTAGAGACTGCAAGCTCAAAGCATGGTTTACTTAGCTTGAGCTACAAAATCAAGGTCTGCATGTCCAGATGTATCTGTGAGATCTGGCTCATATTGACTACTCCATTCTGCCCAGGACGGCTAAAAACTTAATTTGCTCCTCTGCCTACTGCAGTTGTCCTAAGTCTGATTCTGATTTACTGTATATAATCACATTTTTATGCAAGAGATGACCAGGGATCTGGGTTTTCCATTTCCCATGGAAAAACAGAGAAAAATGCGGGTTACCCCCTTTACCCAAGGAAAATGCGGATTTCTGACGTTAGTGGAAACCCCACTGATTTTGCACTTTTCCAAAGAGCTCTTTGCAGGCTGGCAGAGTTCCATGGGTGGGAGCCCAAGCCCACAGCGGGCAGCCCACCCCATGCACGGATCTGGGAGGCAAGGGTTTCCCCTACCTCCCAGGTGTGTATGCAGCGGCAGGGAGCTGCCCTGCTCCCTCCACCTAAGCTTTCAGTGGGCAGGCAGCAGGAAGGGCGAGCTGGGCTCTGTGCTCCACTCTGCTGCAGCAAGTGGTGCCTCTTGCAGGCACCAGCCAGGGCTCGGGTGCTGCTGCAGCAAGCAGGGGGGCTGCGGACCTGGGTCCCTGGCCCCATAGTCCTGGCAGCTGGGGGCCCCCTCCAGCAGGGCTCGAGGGGGCAGGGGGGCTGTGGGTGGGAGCGAGGGGCAGCAGCAGGGCTCCGGGGGGAAGTAAAGGGCACCAGCAAGGCTAGGGGGCTGTAGTGGGGGAGGAGTGAGGGGCACTGGCATGGCCAGGGGGCTGTGGCTTGGGAGTGAGGGGCCTGGACCTGCATTCTGTCAGCTAAGAGGGCAGGGAGAGCTCTGATTTTCCATGATAAAAAACCCAAAATCGTATACCAACATTTATAGGTATTTAGAATTTATCTTATAGTGATTGAGGCATGAGGAAGCGATAGGCTTCCAAACTGCTTTCAAATTGTAAAAATATCAAGAAAACTTGATGTTCAACTGATACCTATATATATAGCGGACTTCCATTTTCATCATGGATTTTGGGGGGGTTTATCAGAGGATTTGTGATTTTTTTTATCAGAAAATTTGTGATTTTCTTATCAGGGAAAATCAGGATCCCTGGAGATGACTGTTTTGGGATCAGGTTGCATGGAACAGGCAACTTTTACACTCTTAGAGGCTCCTGCTCATTTACTCTTCTCCGCTGTTGTAAGACGTAGGCTAGGTACAGACTTTCAAAAGATCTGATGTAGAATCAGTCGAACTTATGCGGTTTTCTGCAAGTGGTATAGTTTAGATCGGTAGCAAACAGAACACATTTGCCCCGGAGGGGGTAGGGTGCGGGGCGCAAATCTTAGACCAGGTTCTGCCATTTTTTAACTAATTTACATGTGCCAAACATTTGTTATGAGTATAGACTGGTTTCCAGTCGCTTATACTGGTAACAGTGTAATGTCTGTACCTAACCTAAATGTACAGTGGATAGATTCGGAGGATTAGAGTCTAATTTACCATTGCATGCCTCCAGAATTAGCCAGAATGTAGCCTTCAAGGTTCAGACTGCCTCGATCGGCATTCAAGACCTTGATTAGATTTGCAAGAGCTGTACCTGCATTCAAATGTTCCATGCGTTTCAGTCTGGCCCCTGTAAAGCCTGTAGCTTTTCTTCAGTTACTTATTTCACAAAAAAAATATGATTCTGTCCTTTGCACCATTCATGCTAATACCACTAATTCACAGTATGTAAAAAAAGAAGCATGTGGTACATATGGTATGTTAGGTAGTGTGAATAAATTCTGCCAAGATGCCCGGAATGAATAATCAAGTAGCTTTGCAGATCTGCGTTTTATTTTGTGCTGCCTGCAACACTGAAGGGGAAATAATTAGCATAATGTCTTCTCCTGATTCCTGAGCAGGACTGTGGAACATTTGTAGGAGGAGATAGGCTAACTCCCTGGGCAGCACTTGCAGGGCTAAAGCAGCTGAACCGTCGAGTCTCAGCTCTCCAGGAAATGGAGATCTGCTCTGTAAGAACAGGCCTCCAGGCCCAGGCCAAGAGGACGTGCTTTTTTATTAGACCCAGAAAGCCAAGAGCACGTAGGCGCACTGGACAAATTCAAGTACAGGTTGTTCATGAGGCTACATGGTTAGAATCTGAGGTCTTTTCCCTGTTTAAATAATATTAGGATGGCAGATTTCGAAGTTTTTTTCTTCTTGCCATGTAGTGCTTTTCTGTAGGTCTCAAATCACAGTTACCAGTTGCATTTAATTTATTCATTCTGGAATCTGATGCATAATTACTGCTATGTCGTTTTGTCAGTCTCTTTTAATTTGAGAAAGGGCGGTGGTTATAAAAACATTCATCTGTATTTAACACAAAGCTGATACTAGGCCAAGTTCAGAAGTAGGGGTATAAGGTGGAATGAAATTAAGATGTAAACTACAGTCTGTTAATTTTTCAGCACAGTGCAAGTCTCCTGTGTACACAGGCTCTCAGGAAATGAGGAATAAAGTGAGTGGAAGGTGTTGATGGACATAGAGGATTAGGTGCAGTTTAGCAGTGATACTGGCTTATAAGTATTGCATGGGATCCTATATTGTAATGCACCTTAAACTGAAATAATTTCCTTCCCGACTTTGGAGGGATCAGGGTTTACCTCATGAAGCGTAAGGTAAATCCAGGTCAAAGTACTTAGGAGAGCCCAGCAGCAGCATCTCTCTCCTTCTAGCTCTCTCTTTAATAATTTAAAGGTAGAGAATGGTTAAAACAGTAAAGAAGGGAGCTCAGGTCAGGAAAAACCCACTAAAACTTGGTGTTCCTCAGCCTTGAAGGCCTTGTTCTCCACTGTTTTGCACATGTGCATAGCATTTGTACCCAGGATGAAATGCACGTAAAATTCATTCATTAAGGTAAATGAATGGGGAATTCTGATTTTGTGGAAGTTCGATCCCAGTTTATGCTCATGCTACACAAGGATGAATGATGGATGGGTAAAAAACTGGCTGATGGGGCGCACCCAGCGAGTAGTGGTGGACGGGTTGTACTCAACCTGGTGAGATGTGAGCAGTGGGGTCCCGCAGGTCTCGATCCTCAGGCCCGCACTGTTTAACATCTTCATCAGCGACTTGGACGAGGGGGTGGAAAGCACGCTGTCCACGTTTGCTGTTGACACTAAGATGTGGGGCAAGATGGACACACTTGAAGGGAGAGAGAGGCTGCAGCTAGATTTAGACAGACTACAAAAGTGGGCAGATGAGAATAGGATGGGGTTCAGCATAGACAAATGCAGGGTGCTGCACCTTGGGAGAAGGAATCCACAGCATACATACAGGCTGGGGAGTTCCCCTCTTGAAAGCACAGAGGCGGAAAGGGATCTCGGAGTCATTATTGACTCCAAGATGAACATGAGCCGCCAATGCCGAACCGCAGCCAGCAAGGCCAGCCAGACCTTGTCATGCATCCAAAGGTGCATCTCAAGCCGGTCCAGAGAGGTGATCCTCCCCATCTATGCGACTTTGGTCAGGCCACAGTTAGAGTACTGCATCCAGTGCGGGGCGCCGCACTTCAAAAGGGATGTGGCCAGCCTGGAGAGGGTTCAGAGGAGGCCACCCGCTTGGTGAGAGGGCAGCAGGACAGGCCCTACGAGGAGAGGCTGAGGGACCTGAACCTGTTCAGCCTCGGCAAGAGGAGGCTGAGGGGGGACCTGGTGGCTGCCTACAAGCTCATCAGGGGAGATCAACAGCAAATAGGCAGAGCCCTTTTCTCCCCAGCACCACCTGGGGTGACGAGGAGCATTGGACATAAGCTGATGGAGAATAGGTTTAGGTTGGAGATCAGAAGGCAATATTTTACAGTTAGGGTGGCCAAAATCTGGAACCAGCTTCCCAGGGAAGTGGTCCTCGTCCCTACCTTGGGCAAATTCAAGAGGAGGTTGGATGATCACCTGTCTGGGGTCTTGTGAGCCCAGCATTCATTCCTGCCTGTGCCAGGGGGTCAGGCTAGATGATCTGTTCAGGACCCTCCTGACCCTAGCTACTATGAAACTATGATGGTATCATATACAAGTGTCGAAAGAATCAGGTCCCGTGTATCCTTCATCTAAATGTAGAACAGTAAATATGTAATTGTTCAAAAGCTTGTGCTTTGGGCAAGGTGTGGAGGGGGTTGGAAAGCATATTTACTAAGGTATGTTCTATATTAATTATGTATTGTGATTCTTCATATTACAGTAGCATTAGAGGTCCTAACCAAGATCTTTTTGTGCTATGAGTTTACATGCACATAATGAGAAGCAAGCCCAGCCCCGAGAACTTATTATCTAAATAGACAAGAGTTTGAAAGGAAGACAGGCGCGGAGCAGTGAAGTGACTTGCTTGAGGTCGGTGTTGGTGACTGGTAGAGCTGGAAACCCAACTCTGAATTTGGGGCTCCCAGACCAGTGCAATTCCTCATAAAAGCGCTCCTTCAAATAAACTTTGGGTAGAAATACCAATACAATTACTAGAAAGTGAGAAATCCTTAATAGTTTTCCCCATTCACATATCAGGAAAATTCTGTTGCAACTGAGGTTAAAAATATTTATTCAAAATTGGGATCCATCGCTATCTATTTTCACTAGGATCATAGCAGACCTAGGGGGGTTATACTTTGAATAGTATTTCCTTCAATTTCTTTCTAGCTCAGATGAGGCAGTCTCTCTTAACTGTAGACCATGGAGTTGCTACAGTGTGACTGGTGGTACCATCAAATCTTAGTAGCAATTGGTTGGTCTTCCATGGACCAATTCTTGGAAGTCGACTTGGGCAGACTTTCCCCTGAATTCGTAATATATCCGAAGGACTAACGGCTCAGTGCAGAACGAGGACACAGGATAGGGCCATCCAAATTAAAGTTTGCTGAATAGTTGAGCTCTTGAATCCAGGATGTTTAGAGAGCATCAAGGACACATCACTCAGCTCTGTTTAGAAGGCACTGCAGCAAGTTTTGAATTTGCCTGGAGTGGCAACATTACAGCTGGATCACTCCTTTAGAAAGTTCACCTTTGTAAAATGTGAGGACACTACAAAGACTTTGTGACCTAAGCAGCTTTTTAGTGGCTGTGACTTGGTGTTTTACATCCATAATGAGAATTGCTTGACAAGTGGCCCTCCTGATCAATGGCAATAGTCAGTTTTCTGCTGCCAGCTGAGAAAGTGAAAAAAAATAAATCTGGCAACTATGCAGCTTTTGTGGTTGTATGACTGCAGTCCCATTTCTCTCTAGTGTTGTAGGAATTCATTTGCAGAAGCGCTCACGTCTCATTATGGGTCTGCTCTGAAGCCCATGGATATCAACTGAAAACTCTCCATTGATTTCGGTTGAGTTTGAATCAGCCAATATACAGTCAGACTGGCACATGGCCCGCAGTGGTTGGTCAATAATTTATGATTTTAACAATGGCCTGTTTTGGACAGGAGTGTCAAACTCACCTCCTGCCCCTGGGCTTCTTGCAGCCTCACGGGGCTCCTTGTGTGCCAGATCTAGCCCAGGGCCCAGGGTGACTTGGGTGGTAGCAGCCAGTGCCCACAACAGCAACTCCAGCTCTTTCCTTGTGCTGCATGGACCATGCTGGGACTGGAGTTACCGACACGGCCATGTGTTCCATGTTGGGAAGGCAGCTCCGGTTCCGGCATTTGGTGGTAACAGAGGGGCTAGCAGCTGAGGAGCCGGAGCTATGGTGGTATCAATGGGCAAAGTGGCCAGAGGATGACTGGGGTTGTATGATCCCTCACTTGTCCCCCTGCTGTCCATCTCCATGTCCACCAGAACCCAAAGGATTCTGCAATAGACCACTTCCCCCAACTTCCTGTGGCATGCCAATAGCCCAGCAGTCTGGATGAAGCAGCTCTGGGCTAGATCCAGTCCTCAGCTGTATGTTTGACACCCCTGGTTTGGAAGAGAGTTTATTTTTTTTTTTTTGCAGTTTACATCACTCATGTTTGTCCCGAGTCTTTTTCACTCGTGTTGAAGTCAGCAGGAGTTGAGAGCACTTAGCCCTTTTCAAGAGACACTTGGCCTCTTGCAGGATTGAACCCCTAATTTTTTTTTTATTGCTATATTTTTAACTCCCAAATGAGATAAATCTACAGGAATCTGATAAAAAAGAAAGCTTCTGGTGTGTCATATCAATACTGAATAAATAGCCGTCTTCCCTACATAGCTACACTGAATGGGATCTAGCATAATGGCTTTACAGCAACCCAGTTCCAGAGACCACTGATGTCAATGCAGAAAAAGATCATTGAAAGAACCTGTGACTGTGAAAGGCAGATGCAAATACAGGTTTCGCTCGCTTTATGCTGTACATGCATTCCTGGAAAACAGCGCGTAAATTGAATTTGCATAAAGGGACCCCACTTTATAATGTAACAAATAGGGATACGTTCCAAGACCTCGACTGTACTGACCCCCAGACCCATTTCTACCACTTTTACAAGACAATTTTGGTACTCACCAACAGCAGACAGTGCACACAAGCACAGGACACTATCATATAATAGGGATGGCAACTACAGAAACACGTGTCGCAGACAATGAGCACGGGGCACAGATCCACAGGGAGACGATATTTTATTGCGCATCACTCCTACAATGCACCGCACAAAACCGCTGACTGCAGGCTTCCAACACACCAATTGCATGAGTGAATTTATCTCACATATAACAAATTTTTGGTATAAAAAGGATCACTGCATAAGAGCAAATTCGCACGTACAGAACCCACGTAAAGCGAGGGAACCTGTACAGCGTATTGGGCTGCTTCTGCAATGACATTTATATACTGTTGCAAGAACACTGTTTGAAACTACTTCTGCAATAGACTGTTCCTGGCAGGCGAGAGCCTCTCCTAATGATTTTAGCTGTCTTGGAGGGCCACAATTTCAGTAATTTCTCAGAAAAAACGTCTACAGGTTCTGTACAGCATGCTGCTGTAGGCATTTAAACATTTTTACGAGAGCAGATTAGTGATGAAACGTGTGGATTCTTAAGCTTCCTTATAAATGCATCATTGCCTTTTAAACCTGTCCCCTCTTCACAATTTTTATAATACTGGCAACGCAATAGAAAAAGCAGCTATTTCAGACGTGTTTAATACAGTTCTGTGAGAGAAGAATTGAGCCAGCATTGTTCTGAACTAATCTGAAATGTAGATTGGAGAGCGGTTTAAACATCCCTTTTGTTCCTGAGCGCTGTAGAAGTCTGCAGGCAGTTCATCATACGGCTACAATAATCTATGCTCATAATGTTACCTCAGATGCACCGGGCTTCAAGCAGATGGCTCAAACACGGCATCTCTGAGGAATACCGATGTAGATGATGTCAGGCAACAATTCTGAATTTGCATACGTGTTGGTGGAGTTCCCTAAACACACATTTTAGCTGGAATCAGAAACTCAATGTAATGAAAAAATACTGGGGAAGGTAGCATCACGGCTCGTCATTTTAGTACTCTTGCATGATGCCAATGAAATTGTTCATTTATTGTACAAGTACGAGAAATACATCAGTGGCACAATCCATATTCACCGGTGTTAAAAGATTATTATATTTTTTAGCTGAGCTTGCTGCTTCACTTAGCTTTTTTTTTTTTTTTTTGAAAACTGGTAAGTTCGATTGAATGTTGTTTTGACAAAAAGAACGGGATGGAAAGATGGAGAGAATTCCTTGAAGTACAGTAGATGTAGATGAAGGACGCTTGTACATTGATACCCAAACTTGTAAAGAGAATTGTAGTTGAAGACACTCTTTGCTTTTTTCCCTTTCTTTTATTGCTACTTTTATTCCACTTCTTTTATCCCTGCTTCCCTCGCATATTCTCCCGAATCCCTCTCTGAACCGGTTTGTTAAATTCACGTACATGACATTTGAAACTCTGGACTAAAGAAGTTCAGTTGATTTGTGAGCAACAATTTCATTTTGAGACTGGGAGCTTAGTGTTTGTGGGTATTTCCACATGGTGTGTGCATGTGTATAATACTTTCATGAATTTCATATTTGAAAAACTACATTTGTAAGTGTAAGGAACCTGTGGGCAAGCACAAGCTAGAGACCTAGCAGCAAAAATATGCACGCCAGTGAACAACAAGAAGCTCCTTTACCTCAGAATAAGCCAGCAGACTCTTACACCCCTTATGGGCCAGCCACTAGAAAGACATGACCACATGCATGTAACCAGTCTATTAAATAAAGCACCTAGCTACCATGACAATGGGAACATAGGAAAACTGGAATACAGGCATCCTTGGACTTACGACACAATTGGTTCCTGAAAACTGCATCTTAAGTCGAAATGTAACTCGGAACCAATTTTCCCATAGGAAACAACGTTATAAATGGGGGATCGGTTCCTGAACCAAGGCCTGATACCCTATTTTCACCAAAAATAACCCAGAATCTTGTACTCAATCAATTATAGATGAGTAACATAGCTACATTAATGTATTTATATTGTAAATAGCAATCATATTGATTTGGAAGGACTTCTTTGAGGTGACTTTGCTGGACTTGTTGAAGGGCTCTTGGCTGGAGTCATCTCAGCAGTCTTGGCTGCAGGTTTTTCTGGAGTCTTGTCTGCTTGCTTAAAGAAAGTGTCCAAGGAAGTTTGGACAGATGTTCTCCAGGGCGATTCAGCAAACTTGTTCCCCGGTGTGGCATCGTGTCGGACTAAGTGTTGTAAAGTCAAAACTGATGTCAGAAAGTTGAAACAGGGCGTCAGTTTATAAACGTTGTAAGTGTGAAACGTAACACGAAACGTTGTAAGTCACATCAGATACACGTGGATGTCCATTACATAGTGCTGGCATGGGGGAGCCATAACAATACATAAGCGTTACCATTTGTTTAAAATGGATTAAAAGAGGCACACCGAGGAGACTATGCCATTTGCAGTATTCATGAGGCTGGCCATGTAAAAAGTCTTATTCCCTGGCAGAAGCCTGGCAGCCATAAGCTGGAACCCGTGTGATCAGGCACAGTGCCATCATGTCAGATGGTCATGAGCATAAAGACCATGTGCCTCAGGTGTGAGTGTCACAGATAGGATTCCCAGCAAGGAGGGTCCATATGCTTGCTCATCTTAATTCTGTTGCCCTTTGTTTACAGCACTCTTCTATTACTAATCCAGTTTTGGGTTAGACTACATTTCAGCAATAAAGAACAGCTTTCTCATTTATCTAGTGCAATGGTTCTCAACCCTTTTAGATCAAAGCACCTTTCATTAGATTCAAGGCACCCTTCAGAAAATGCCAGATCTTAGCTTTCACTCGTTTTTTTGATTACAGAAAAATGATAGGCAAATTCTTCTGCTGCGAAGAAGTCAGCAAGACCATAACAGGTCAGAATATTTGTGACACTGTGGATTCCTATTTATAATTGCTGAGTGTATCTTGTGACCCAGGTGTATTTGTTTGTACATCTAAGGCCGTGTGTAGACAAAACGAGAGGCGTGTGTGCATGACACTTTAAAGCGGGTTAAAAGCTTTTGCACTGTTTTAACGGTATCGGTGTTTGCACGCCTCGGCAGCACATTGCACATTAATACCAGCCACTGTAGGAAATTCAGTGGTGTAATGCACCTTAAATGACTTTGGGCTCCTTCAAGGAGTT
Source organism: Alligator sinensis (assembly GCF_000455745.1). Classification (NCBI taxonomy): domain Eukaryota; kingdom Metazoa; phylum Chordata; order Crocodylia; family Alligatoridae; genus Alligator; species Alligator sinensis. The sequence goes on along the minus strand of NW_005841938.1, from coordinate 1,854,395 downwards.
TTAGTTTGCTGCCCCCACAGCTGCGGAGCGAAGCACCGGGCTCTGAGCAGCTCCACGGCTCTGCAGGAAGCCCTGCGGGCAGCCTGGCAGCAGCCCGGGAAAGCAGCTTTACCCAAGAAAAGCAGTGAGCCTGATCTCCTTGCCCCCCACCCCGAGCCTGCCTGCCTGAGCTGCGTGGAGGCCTGGTGCATTCCTCCATGGCTGCACTGTGCCCCGGGACCGCCGAAGCTGGGTGACTGTGGACGGGTGCTGTCTTGTGGGACCGCTGCTGCTGCGGAGGGAAGCACCAGCCCCCCGCGCAGCCCAGGGAATGCTCTGCTCGTCAGCAACTTGCCCTCCCCTTCCTGCCAGAGAGCCGGGTAAGGTGTGTGCACAACATGGGGGTTTATTAATCAGCCCTAAATTGAAGCGGTGTTTTTTAAAACCCACCACTTCAATTTAGGGCCCCCGTTTTGTCTACACATGCCCTAACAGTGCAAATATTGCACAGCACCCTGGTGGAGATTCATCAGTCTAGTGGGACCTCTTGGCCGTTTGCACCAGATGGGTTGGTGTAATGGGTCAGGGGAAGGTTTTAGAGCGCACACATCCCTCCTCCCCTTCATTTTATGTATCAGAGGCTTCATGAGTCTGTTTTTTTTCTTTGCATGGAAAGTCCCTGTAGGATCTGTGAAAACAAGGCTCTGGCACCAGGGTATATTCACATGTGTGGCAGACTGCAAATTCATGTGCAGTGACTCTGCACACTTCTTGTGGAAAGCTTTGCTTGAGCTGGTATAACATGCTGAGGTTTCTGGATCCAAGGAAGAGCAAGGCACCGGAGGTTGTCTCCCTAGCTGTGCTCTGACAGCAACTCCTCTTCCTTTCCCTTGATTTACTCAATGACTACGGGTCACTGCATTTCACCAATGGCTCCAACAGTGCTCTTGCCTTAGCCGAGATGTTTTAAGTAAATAGTTTTGATGCTGTATCTTATTTTGTGTCTTAAACTCCTTTTTACACTTGTAATGTTGATGTCTGTTAAATAGAGAAGGGGCCGATACCCCTGGAATGCGTAGGGTGGTGCCAGGTTGTGCTCTCCTCTTGGAGCTGAAACAGTTGCACAGGCATCCAATTATTTAGTACAAAGCCTTGATAATCTAGTTTTCTTACTCACCTCACACAACTGAGAGCGATGACCTTTCTTTCCATACTAATGCAGAAAACTATGGCAAATATCTTACCTTTGTTGTTACTTCCTTTGATGTTAGAATTATTAACAACAGAATCAGTGTGGGTTATTGAGTATAATAAATGATTTACTTTTAGTATTCCCTCCATCCCAAAGACCATTGCAAGGTGCATATATGCGCATCTATTTGTCAATCCATCCAGTGTCGCCACTTCTGGGCAACTGATTAGCCGCCTAAGGCAAAACTGTGTAACACTTTAATTTACAATCCAAGGGGATATTAAGTAGGTACCAAAATTATTTTTTAAGGAACATCCTTTACTCTTGCTTAATTATGGTATCTTTAATGATGGTGAAGACCTTGAAAATAAGTCTTATATGAAAAAGTTTACCAAGAGTAATACTGAGTACCCCTCAGGCTAGAGAACTGTTTTTGTGTGGACTTAAAATCAGCAGCCCCTCACGCTGGATTATCTTTATCTTCCTGTAGCTGTTTCCCTATAATAACTTGACTCCTTGAGTCATCCTCGTCTGCAGTTTGCACACAGAGGGCGCATCCAGAAGAGTGCGGTTTGGCACTGCAAACACCTTTGCAGCGCCACATACTGCACAGTCCAGTGTTCTCTGTGTTTCAGGGGCATGCTACCCAAGTGTGCACTGCACCATTTTTTTCCCCAGGGGTTTTTTTGACCCCTGGATATTTAGGGGTCAAAAAAAAAAACCCCGCCAAAAAAAAAAAAGTGGTGCAGCGCACAGGCGAGCAATACATGCTGCTGAAAAGCAGAGTCGGGCCGCCAGGAGCTGTGTTGCAGCTGCCGGCCAGGCTCCACGTTGCAGAATCGGCACAGCTGCAGCCCTGGGAGGACCCCAGGTAAGGCTGATGGGGCCAGCCTCCCCTACCCCATCCAGGGCAACTTGCTGGCTGCTAAAGCCTGTGTGGCACGGGCATTCCCTGGGGAAAGGTAACTGCGGTGCAAGGTGTGCCACTGCTACTTGTCCCCGGGGAACTAAATGTCCACGCACATCTGGATGTGCCCATGCTGGCTCCTGTCCTCTGACCTCCCAGGAAGAGCTTTTGGAACACACACAGTTAGGGGTCCCCCAGCACAGATCAGATCACAGGATCATAGCTTTTCATAGATGTTAGGGTCGGAAGGGACCTCAATAGATCATCGAGTCCGACCCCCCAGTACCAGATTTATGAGATGCCAGCTCAAACTGGGTCTAATTGTGGCTATTAAGATATTATGGTAGTGGAGCAGGGACTGTCATTTTTCTACATGTTTTACTGCATATAGCCCATTAAAGCCTTCCCTGTTTTGAGGTGAGGTCTCTAGACTACACTGGTAATAATGTCAAATGTACAGTGTAAAGAGTGCACAGTCCAGTAGCCCTTTCATTAAAATGTCTTGTATCTCAATAATTGACATGAACCTCAAGTCTGCAAGAAAAATTCTGCATCCATACACCGCTGTGCGCTCTTATGACTGTTTGGCCTTTGTTGGGTTTCTGCTTTGACACAGCCAGTGTCATTAATTGATCTTGGCTTTACTTTTGTTTATGTTGTTTATAGTCAGTCACTTTAAAGAAAGGAGAAACCAATAACCATCTGTTACTGACTGAGCAGTGCAGAGTGGTCCTCTTGTATCCTGTTGTAGTTTGAGTGTCACATCCCTTTTTGTAATTTTTATTGACAGCGACACTTTTTTATTAGATTCTTGGAATTTTCCCAGGGGTAATTGTGTCCCCTGTATAAAAAGGTTTGATCTGAGAATGAGACTGCAAAAGAAAGCTGCTAAATCCAATGTATCGTTGTAACGGCACGGTTGTTTTCAGAAATTGATAGCCATCGTGCAAAAGATTGAAAATATACCATAAGCAGCAGCAACATTTAAGTTAATGATACACTAGATAACTATGGTTTCTATAATACTATGGATGAAGAGATGCTTTGAACATAAGCAAATATAGGAAGGTCAAGAATATATTGAAATATATGAAGGTCAAGAATATATATTGAATATATTGAAATTTTGGCTTCATCTTCTAGCATAATTATTGAAACCAAATGTTTATTGTTTTTATGTATTTTGTCCAGAGCGTGAGGACATTTTCTATCATGGTTGAGAGATTTTTACACTTTGGTTATAAACTCTGGTGCAATTCTAATTAGTTTCACGACTAATAAGGGAATACACGGTCTTTTGATTAAGCCACTGTTTAAGACCTAAGAAGTGTTATTTTCTGGCTCTGCCACACATTTTGTTTTTTAATTTAGAGAAATCTCTTAAACTCCAAACTTCAAATCTGAGTGGCAAAATATCTACTTCTAGCTCTATGTATTGACAGCTAAATAAGTGGCCCAATTCTTAGATCTGCTGGGTAGTCTCACATCACATTGAAGTAAGGCTTCATCAGTGAAAAGGGGATGGAGTGCACCCTCAGTAGGTTTGTAGATGACACCAAGCTGGGGAGAGTAGTAGATACACTGGAGGGTAGGGTTAGGATTCAGAGAGACCTAGACAAATTGGAGGAACGGACCAAAAGAAATCTCATGAGGTTCAATAAGGACAACTGCAGAGTCCTTCCATGCAAATTGCTCCATCCTGTACTTAGGATGGAATAATCCCATGCACCGTCACAGGTTGGGGAGCCAGTGGCTAAGCAGCAGCTCTGCAGAAAAGGACCTGAGGACAATAAGCTGAATGTGAGCCAACTGTGTGCCCTTGTGAAGAAGGCTAATGGCATACTTGGTTGCACTGGTAGGAGTGTTGCCAGCAGATTGAGGGAAGTTATTATTCCCCTCTGCACTGATGAGGCCACTTCTGGAGTACCGTGTCCAGTTTTGGGCCCCCCACTACAGAAAGGATGTGGACAATTTGGAGAGAGTCCAGCACAAGGCAAAGAAAAATGGTTCGGGGGCTGGGGCACATGGCTTATGAGGAGATGCTGAGGGAACTGGGCTTATTTTGTCTGGAGAAGGGAAGACTGGGAGGGATTTAATAGCAGCCTTCAACTACTGTGTCCAAGAGCTGTGTGCATGGTCACAAAGAGATTGGAGCTAAATTGTTCTCAGTGGTGGCAGATGACAGAACAAGGAGAAGTGGTCTCCAGTTGCAGCTAGGGAAGTTTTGGTTAGAGATTAGAAAAAAAAAACCTCATGAGAAGAGTAGTGAAGCACTGGAACAGGTTACTCAGAGAGGTTGTGGAGTCTCCATCCTTGGAAGTTTTTAAGACCCAGCTAGACAAAGCCTTTCTTGGATGGGATGATCTAATTGGGGATGGTCCTGCTTTGAGAAGGGGCATTGGATGAGATGACCTCCTGAGGTCCCTTCCAACCCTCATTTTCTATGATTCTGTGAACATGACCCAGAGAATCTCAGTCTTTTTTGAAATCAGGACAGTTTCATTTAGGAGCCATCAGGTTTGAACATCTTGGTTATTACACTTCTGTGCTTGGATTTCCTATCTATAAAGTCAATATTATTGGTATTGCGGTAGTCATTAGGAGCTTCAATTATGGACAGAGGCCCTACTGTGTATGATAGTAAGACAGTCCATGCACCAAAGAGCTTAGAATACAAATGAGAAAGCTCCCCGTTTTCAGAGGGATGCTTTAAGACTAATTTTTTTAGTGCCTGTGATGCATATAGGTATTGCAATGGAGGTGTCATACATATACATCCCTATCACCACAGTATCTTGAATGATTTTGGTAAGAGGTAGGGCTGTACTGCACCCCACAGTTTAAGGCATAGTCAAACCAAAAGTTATATATTTTTCTTTTCACCCTTTATGGCAATACATATCAGTTTTTTTTACTGACTGTGTTATTCCAGATAGCAGAAGATTTTTACCAAGATGATTGTCTATCTGATGAGCGCTGAATTTTCGGGACTGATGAACTGGCTGAGCACCATTACCATTATGGCTTTAAGGAGAAACAAATCATCCAGATTCCTGAACCCTACCCCCAAATTTTAGTGCAGTTAAAGGAAAACTGGAGCACTCTTGTCTAGACTTGTACAGTACATGCTTTTCCAGAGGGGCACGATATTGCCTTTCCTTCAGGATTTCTCCCCATCTTCAGTGGCACATAGCCAATCTCTAGTGATATGATATCTACTGCCATCTTTGTGACTCCCTGATAAAGAGCTTTGATTGCTTCTACACAGATGGCTTTTGCAGACAGTGATTTATAGAAACTGTTGTGCTCCACATGTTCCACAAGACAAAATACACGACAAATAAATCCTTTGTATCCAGAAACCAAAGCCAACAGCAACAAAGATACTTGTGTCTGTTATCTAAAGGCAGCCCAAGAAACTATAGCAACCCTACCCAAGAAAACCAAAGCATTTTCTATAAGGATACAAAGGCAGAAACAGCACATAATGGAAATTCAAGTGATAGCCCATTGCAAACTTAGTCTTTTTTATTTCTACCTTTAAGGAGATTACAGTCCCAATACCGTCAAAGGCATACACACTTGTTAAGCTTGATTCACATGAATAATCTCTTTGGCTGCAGTTGGACTATATATGTGTTTTTGTACACATGTACAGTCAAGTGCATTCTCAGGGTTGGGGCCAAAATTATGAAGAAAAGTGGGACACACTTTTGAGATTTCTCTCTTAATTGCAATCTAGCTGTTGTAGTTTGGAATTTAAAAAAGGTTAGTTAACAGTATTTCTGTGTATACAGGTGTACGTTACGTGCTAAGAGATGCTATGGGTACCTCTCTCCATTGAAACATAGCAACAAGATACAGAGAAATATAAATCGGGGCCTATTAATACTAACTGTATTACCAGAGTGTTTAGCTGCACAAAAGAATGGCAAAGTTTTGGCTTTTCACCAGATGTTGCAAATCTGCAGAGAGAACCAGGTTCATTATGATACAGGTGTACGTTACGTGCTAAGAGATGCTATGGGTACCTCTCTCCATTGAAACATAGCAACAAGATACAGAGAAATATAAATCGGGGCCTATTAATACTAACTGTATTACCAGAGTGTTTAGCTGCACAAAAGAATGGCAAAGTTTTGGCTTTTCACCAGATGTTGCAAATCTGCAGAGAGACCCAGGTTCATTATGCCAGCCACAGTGGGGCATGTGTGCCTCGTTAACACCACCTGAGCAGGAGGGTGGTCGAGTAGCCCTAAAGGAAAACTGGAGAGGTTCATGCTTGTTGTGGCCCAGAAAGGAGAATTTTAGGTTACAGCTTGATGATCTTAACTTGAACTGCTCACGGTGATACGTTCAAAGGTAAGCGTAGCCTTTTTGGGGAGCAGTTAAGAGCTCAGGCACTTGCAAGTCAAATAGCATGAGACAGTATTTGGCAAGCGACATGCTGCATTTTTATATCCTATTTTAAGACCTCTAATGCAATAACCCTATGGTGGATAGGATGGGTATAGGAAGCAGTTCAACTGTTATGAGGAAGGACAGTCTTTATTGTTTGGTAGTTCACCGTTGCCTCTTCCCTCTCAAAGTTTGAGACCACTCTTGGGTAGAAAATAAGGAAAAGTGCAGTATTTTTAAGGTAAAAATGACACACAGGTATGTAGAATAAGCATAATTTGGGAAGCTGGAGAGTGACTGTTACTTGGAGAAGAATATTTAATCATACTACTCATCATCACTACCTCCTTAGTTCATGCACTGTTGTCTAAGAAACCTCATTCTTACTTTTGTGCTTTTGTGCATGGCTTCAAATTTGTAAGATTAAATCTGGACATCTGATTCATTTACACTAGCAACTAGGTAATGAACATCTGAAAGTAATGCATTTTGTTTATCATTTGTTGAATTTATTTCAGAAATGTAAAAGTCCTGGTAGTTTCTTGATATGCAGAGAGGAGTGGCAATTTGTTAACAGAGTCCCTTCCCCTTGAATTGTGCATTGAGCAGTGCAGTACTTATATTCTTCATTGTTTCCCTTCTGCTCAGAGGAGGCAATGTTTTGATGATGCTTGTATGAAGCAAAATGACCTTTGAGAATCGCTTAGTAATTACTTGGGATGCAAGGCACTGAATTAATGTACAAAATATTGTAATGAACTAGATAACATTAAATTACATAATTATATTCTTGTCCTGTCTTGGGTAGGTTCTGAACTATTTTCCTGTGTTTCATAGGCTCTGTGTTGCAAACAGAGGCTTGTCTGTGATTTATGCTGGACTATCTGAGTTCTGGCCTCAGCATTTCCATGAAATCTTGGGTGTCCATAGTATGGAGCATTGCCAAAGCCATGCAGTGATAGATGGCAGAGGATAATTCATCTGTTGAAGCTTTCAAAAGTATTTATATTGAGTTTTGTTTCTCTGTTTTGTTCTAGTTTAACATTTTCTTTTGTTCTTTCCTTTTTAAGCTCAACAGAATTCACCAAAAATCCATGAAGGCTGGTGGGCGTATAAGGAGGTGGTCCAGGGAAGCTTTGTTCCAGGTAAGCACGGCTTTAAAAATCCAAGCTTTTAATAAATCATTTTGCTCTGATAGTGGCACCATTTTGTCCGTGTATTATAGGGGGTGAATATACATATGTAAACGCTGATACATTACAAAAAATAGCATGAAGCTTTTGTTGGCACATTAGCTGAAGACCCTGGCTGTCTTTTTTCTAATAGGTGGTGTACAGTTATCGGTGAGACTCTTGCTATCACTTAGTGTTGAGTGGTCTTCTGCTAATTTTTTAAAATGTGCACCTAGATTGACTTGTCGTTCAGTTGTGAAAAAAGCAGGTGAAGGGTGGGGGGCATCTCACAGTAGGTGGCCAGCAAGGCAGGTTCCTACAAATAGTGAACCAACAAGGGAACAACAACAAAACCCAAACCTAACATGCAAGCTCCCAATTATTTTTCTTCACATAACAAGGAACAATGGGGAAAGTGCTCCATTATCTACGTTCCTTAACTGAGATAAGGCAGCCTCACTAGGGATTTATATTACAGGCTGTCCTCGGACGTATGACACAATTGGTTCCTGAAAACCACGTCTTAAGTCAAAACTTTCTAACTCAGAACCAGTTTTCTCAGAAGAAACAGTGTTATAAATGGGGGATTGGTTCTTGAACCAAGGCCCGATACCCTATTTTCACCAAAAATACCCCAGAATTTTGTACTCGATCAATTATAGGTGAGTAATACAGCTACATTTAATGTATTTATATTGTAAATAGCAATCATATTGATTTGGAAGGACTTCTTTGAGGCGACTGCTGGACTTTTTGAAGGGCTCTTGGTTGGGGTGTTGAAGGGTTCTTGGCTGGAGTCCTCTCAGGAGTCTTGGCTGCAGGTTTTTCTGGAGTCTTGTCTGCTTGCTTAAAGAAAGCGTCCAAGGAAATTTGGACAGATGTTCTCCAGGGAGATGGGTGACACAGCGAACTTGTTAACTGGCATAGCATTGCATCGGATCAAGTGTTGTAAAGTCTAAATTGACGTCAGAAAGTTGAAACGGGATGTCCATTTATAAACGTTGTAAGTGCGAAACACTGTAAGTCGAGGACTGCCTGTATTGTTACTGAATGGGAGCGTATGCTCGACTAGCCATATCTAGTTATACAGATCTCCTCAAATGGATGCTCTCCAGGATGCTGGGCTGGGAGTCTGCAAGCTTCCCTTGGTCTGAATAAGCGGCATGGCTTTCTCTTGGCCTCTTGAGCAAGTTTCTGGTACACAAGCTCTTTGTCTGTTATCTTCCATGAAAATAGGACCTCTTAGCCTGGTTGTCCCCAGGCTTCTCAGTAGCTTAATTGCATCCTTTCCAAGACATCCGACCTTGTAGGATGTGCTAGGTTTAACAGACAAACAATGCTAACTTTGAACGGGTTTCAAAACCCCACCACTCTTTAGCTGGCCCAAGAAACAAACTTATGTAGACAAAACGACCCACACACCTCCCCAAATTTCCTTGCCACACTTGAATATTCTTTGGGCTTTGGCCAAAACCTCCTAAGGACTTGAGGATTCCCCTTCCGTATATGATTTCTGTTAAATGATCAAGTTTCTCTCTTCTGCAGCATGTCTCCTACTTCTCTGGTTTGTTATACAGTTAAATTGGATTCCTCTTCTGCAAATGAATGCTCTTCTGTATTTTTTTTCCACTGACTAAAGTTCCTGTTTCCCCCTTAGTTCTCCAAAGTCCCTTCAGCTTCCCTGCCCTATCCTCCCTTTCCATTTTACACAAACCATTTTTGCTGGACTAGTGTACCTAGGCTGTAGCCATTTCACTGTCCTAAAGTGCTCTTCCTCGAATGAGAGCTGTTGCGGTTCAGTGACCCTCCACTATGAAACTTCCCAGATGGCACGTGATTATTTAAACAGCAATACAACAACTCTGTAATCTGGAAGTTGTAATCTATATGTAGACACATTCCCCAACTTGTCAGACCAGATGTCACCCAGACACAAAACACAGCAGTTGAAATAGGATAAAACTTTTGCAGAGACCCATATGCTAAGACACTGGGAGTAACTTAAACTGAATGGTGAGGTTAATTTTTCTTCCTGTTACCTCTTGTTCATTATGAAAGTGCTTTGAGACTGTTCATTGAGGGAGACGTGTGTGAGATTTGGTGAAAAAGCAGAATGGAAACTACGGGATGCATTTATGTATTCTGTTAAATGTGAACTGTTGGGCCAAACAGCCTGGGGAAACTGCCCGTGCCTACTTTGAAAGAGTGAGAACTCCCTGTAATGATGGGAAGAATCCAATACAATAGTCTGAAATAGGTGCTCTAGTTACTAGCTCAGTAGGACTGGAGAATTAATAGTGATGTAGGGCAGATCAGGTAGGGATGATAAATATGGCAAGTTCCACCACCTTAGACAGTCAGTTTGGTTGAAGGCATATAGCACTAGTTCTCAACCTTTTTTAGACTTGAGGCACTGTTTGGAAATTGTCAGCTCTTTGTTTTCACTTGTTTTTGACTCTGAAAAGATATAAGAGCAGTTTTGAGATGCAGAGAACTCAGAAAGATCACAGCAGGCCAGGGTGTTTTTAGTCTATGTATTCCTGTTTGAAATGTGTGGATTTATCTTGCAGTCATGTTTGCATATCTGACAGTGCACCCCTTAAAAAGCTCTCAAAGCACCCTGATATTTAATATATGGTAAAATGCTAGCTGTTATTGTTACTGCTAATAGGATATTTTTTTCTAAGCTTTAGAACAATTATTTTAAGTGACCAAAATGTGCATCCCTTCCCTTCTTTCAGGACATCAGTGTGTAGATAAGCCAATGCTTTATATTATGAATGTAACATGAATAATTCTGCATGGGCTTTATTTCCTTGGCTGTCTAGAAAATAGCACATTCAGTTTTGTGCAAGCTTTCACAAGAATTTCCAAATTTGGTCTCATGTCATATTATGCCATTGTTACCAGGTCACCTGTGATTTGGTGATAAGATTAGAAAAGACACACCCCAGATGCTGCTAAATTATTTTGACATGAGGCTATGGCACAAATGAGATGAAGATTAAGATAGGGGATTTGGGAATGGAAAAATGTGTGTTATAAAGAGCTGTGCCCATGGTCATAAAAACATGATTACGTGCTGATACGGTTTGAAGCAGGTTCTTGGATTTATTTGAAATTGCTTTTGGACTGTCAAGGACATTGAAGTGTATTATTCTGCGTGCTTAGTTGCTCAGGTCAGTAATGGAAAACAGTCTGGAAGATATAACAACC
>NW_005841938.1:1843114-1843500 GCF_000455745.1 Alligator sinensis | reverse complement strand
GCAGGAAACTTCAACTTCACTTTCTCTACTGTGCCTGAATTTGCCAGACAACTTATAGATGCCTAACAGTGTTTTTTTTCCCTGTTGATATATATGTGGAAGATGGAAAGAACGTTTGCTTCTCTGCCCTTTCTAAATACTTCAGTTTAAATGCTCTGGTTGAAATTGCTAATAAATGAAATCATGTTATTTTAATCTGACGTTAGGTAATGCCGTAGCATCCTTGTAAGGGTAAAGTTTCCGTCTTTTAAGACCTCAAGATCGTGACAACATGCTAAACATCCTGAAGAGTCAGGAGGAAATGACTGCAACTAAAACTTGAAGAAGTCAGAGAGTCTTCTGGAAGTCCAAGCCTATTTCCCACATCCTTTAAGTTATCGAAAAAT
>NW_005841938.1:1813737-1843083 GCF_000455745.1 Alligator sinensis | reverse complement strand
AATCTGCAGTTAAGATAAAGTCCCAGAAGAAAATTATAAATTGTTAAATAGTTCACTGAAATAGCCAGGCTGGAAATTGAATTGGCTCAGCCCACTCTGATGTACTGATTATTGAAAGGCTGTCCTGATTCCTTCTGAAATTTGAGCGCTCTAGCCAGGCCCCCTGCAAAAACCTCATTGTGCGTTCTTGCAAAAGTACCAATGATCTTGCTTTCAAAAGTATGGTATCTTTGGCTTCTCAGTCCTATTGGTGTTTTTTCCCAGTAAAACTGTTGCACCTAGGTCTCTGAATAGCTTTTGAAAATGGGATTTAAGCTTCTAAAAATGCATTGAATCATTTGAAATTTTCATCTTGTATTGGATCTTGTTGGATGTTAATACAGTACAAAAGCTTAGTGTCACTATGTTTATGATTTCATATGTTGATGCCTACAGATAAGCCCGTTAATCACACATTTAAGTGCCTGCACTGATATAAGAGAGTTGGCCTCCCTCTCCAGTTCCAGGCACCAGTAGTTTCCTTCAACTTCAGTTCAAGTGCTTCAATGAGCGCCGTGTTTCATTATGTTTAAGTAGAGGATTCGCATTCATGCTCGAAGTCCTACCCAGGCTGGTCTCTGAATGCTTCAGAGAACCATATTTAAGTTCTAGTTTAGCCTCAGATAATGACAAACTATTTTGGCTATGTGCAAAAAACACTTTGCTCCCTTCACAGAAACAATGAATTGCTGTTAAGATTTTAAAATAAAGCAGATAAAAAAGTGGAAGTGCTGCAAAATTTTAATTTAATTCAGAAGCTAATTTATATTCAACGTGAATGACTAGACAGAAATGGGGAAAGGCTGCTTTCTAGTTGCATAATGATAATACGACTTGTAGTATTGCACACTTTTAAATATACTCTTTCCAGCATATGTGTTTAAAGAGAACTTTTAACATTTGTTACCGCAGATGCAAGTCTGAGAATAATAATGTTTTTTCACTTAATGGGCATGGGGGTTAAGCAGAGCAGGGAGGTTTGCTGGTGGCGTGCAAGCATTTTTGGTGTAGCAGACACTATAACGAATACCTTTGAGCCATAATTCTGTCATCATCCTCTTCACCCCATATAAAAGCATAGCCTTTGTGGTATCTCTGTGTATCGGGTCCATCGATTCTGTACATGCTTCCTTCCCTGCAGGTCTTTCATAGCCTGGCAAAAAGGGTTTGGGGAAAGGCAAAGCAACGAATGCATCAGGTCTGACATGTGGGGCTGTGGCCATGTAAATCCACATGCCAGAGCACCAGCTTGATCCTGCAGCTTCTCTTAGCTCTTATGGGTGTAATAGCAGCATATATGTTTGGTCACAGTTTTGCTCAGAGGAGACACCCCTACAGTCATGTTGTCCAGTAGCAAGAACATTGGTCCTGTGAAACCTGGGTTCAAGTCCATGCTCTACCGCAGCCTTCCTGTGTGATCTTGGACAAGTTGCATAACAGCTCATTTTCCAATATATAAAATGGGGGTAAAAATGCTTTCCTACCCCCACAGGGTACTGTGGTCAAAACTATCCTAAAGGTTGTGTGATGTTTAGATAATACAGCAATATGGGCTATTTAACTATGTAAGATGGACATGGAATTGGAAGGAAATCCAGTATTTAATCCTGTATGAGAAAAAATATATATTCAAAAACGACCGGTCCTTGATAATTAGGTTTCTCTTCGGAGGAAAAATCTCCCTTCAGTTTTCCAGTTTCTTCATCTTTGCCTCTCTGAAAGGTACACACTGCTTTGCATAGCATGTAGTACCACTGTTACCATTAGCTAAGGCTGGGAAGGTCATGTATTTGTTATACCAGTCAGTAAAGCAATAGCTAGTCCAATAGTGGCATGGAGCAGTGTTTTCCATCTCATCCCGGTGGCTGTGTCTGCCTGAAGATAGAATAACCACTCTGATTTAGTGCAACAATTGAGCCTGCAAAGAGAATATCCCTTAATCTTTCTTCCTGAATTCTCTCTATATAGAGAAAATGTGGTCAGGTGGTTAAGAAACAAAATGGGGAAAAGCTGGAGATCTTCATCCTGGTCTTGAAGCCTGCCATTGGTTTTCAGGGATTTATTTCTCAAACAAAGTCCAGATGGTGCTGTTAGATCGTCTCAGCCGACTCTCCTTTCGATGCAGACCGACTTCCATTTATGCCTGGATCTCTCTTGGGTATGACTGCAGCAGATCTCACAGAAAAGCATCCCGTCTTTGAACATTTTGGGAGATAAAGAGTTGCGCATCCTACAGTCCATATCATTTGTCCTTGTCAACGCCGCACTGTCCGCTTAAAAAAAAAATGGTTGTCGTTCAGGCTTTACAAACTTTGCAGCCCTGTCGCCAGGTCTGAAGAATGAACCACATGCCCGTATATAATTATTACTGGAGCACGAACAACAGTATTTTGTAGAAGCCGGTATATTGGAACACTCTATTTCGAGTGAGTGATTGAGTTCAATTTCTGGAAATCATTCACTTATCGATTTAGTTCTTTGGGTAATACAGATAAATAATGTTGCAGTTTTGCTGGTCGCCTAAAGGTAAATTGGACGAAGTAAATTTAATGTCAGAAGTTTGTTTGCCCTACTCCACGTATCTCCATGCTAGAACATATCAAACAATTTTAACTGACTGGAACTATTGTAAGCTGTTTTATGTATTTACCTGTCTTTAGATATAAATCTAAATATGCTTGATTTCAGGAACAGATGGGAAAATAACTTGGTAATAGTGGAACATTTTTTTATAATGAGCCAGACCTTCAGAGACATCCCCAAAGTAATCCTCTGCTCACTGTTTGTACTACCTACATTTTATTTAGAGTGACAATGCACCGGAGCCTGATCTTACAGTTATTAGGCAGATCTCTCATTGAAGTCCATTAAGGATGCACATCCAGGGCGGGGAAAAACAGACCATTTGTGTTGAAAAAAGAAATCTCCAAGTCTTATTTCTTATCAATTTCCTTTTAAAAAATAATCAAAGCTAGCCAAATCAAAGTGTTAGTCTACATCCAAGCCTCTCATGAATGCCTTGCAATTTAAAAGTGGAACTAAATATTAATTGATGAGAAATGAGTCAGAAATAAGAATAATTTTACTCTTAGTTGAGCGATTCCTTAATTAAGGCCTTAAGCAATCAACATGGTGTGTGTTTTATTATAGACTGACAACAGAAACCCAATGGGATTCCTTGCAGAATTACAAGGTCTGGAGACCTGCTAGAAGTGAGCATACAAATTAGAGTGAATATTAAATAAAACATATATAATTATTAGAAAAGCCAAAAAATCAGGCTGTAACAGTTTGGGGGCAATGAGAGCTCCAGCTTGGGGATTTCACCAAGAGTATTACTCGCTGTTCTCAAGATTTCAAATATAAGGATTTTCAGTAGGAGAGGCTTGGTTGATTTGAGCAACTACATGGTACATGGAGGACAGAGGCAGATTTTTCTGATAACCAGGCTAGGTTGCTGATTTGTGAACAGTTTGTGACCTTTGTGGGAGTAATGGGCGCTTAGTATGTTGTTGGATTGAGCCTCGATGTAAGTGAAAAAAATCAGTAGTTTACTTTGATGTGGATTAACTAGAGTTTGCACAGCAATCATTGGACTGCCACTATGTCAGAACCAGAATGTGTGTGACCACCGTTGTTGTCTCATTTCAGCCGGGAGGTTTGCTCATCTCTCTGTTGAGTTAAGTACTGGAAAGACCTTATCATATTGGTGTAATTTTACAAACAGATCTGAGAGTCTGAGCAAGTGGAAGGACTTCTTGGTTTGATAACCTTTCGATTGACCGTATTCCCAGTGTCTTGCTTTCTGTGACTTATAGAATGACTCCATTAAATCTGAGAAAAAATACCAACCATTTTCATTTCACTTGTGTGAAAGGATCTTTTATTAAGAGGCAGAACAGAGTCCAATATTGACAGCAAGCTTCTCCTGCCAAAAGTATAAAGCCAGTTGATGTTCCTGGTAAGTAATTATACATGCAAATGGCATACTGTTGGTTGACCTTAATGTTGTTTAGTGGCATGGTGTAGCTAGCACAGCGCACACACAATTTGACATTTGAGGTCTCTTATCTCTGCACAGGACTGCAGGGTTTTCACATGTCTTCGCAGCTATCTAGTAGGAATGAGGCAGTGGGTTTTAGCCTGTTAAAGCCTTACAAGCATCATGTTCCAAGAGCACAGAGTCCAAAATATGGGCTTGTCTTGTTAATTGTGATGGATTTTTTCTGATTGGCAGCAGTACTACACCAGCTCATAGAAGATACGCATCTTTGGATATGCATCTTACGCTCATTGGATATGCATCTAGCTGGGGTCATCTAGCCCCAGCCCTCTTTCCTGCCTATGCAGGGGGTTGGACTCGATGATTGAGGTCCCTTCTGACCCTAACATCTATGAATCTATGAATCTATACCTGTCCATCCTCCCCAGGCCACGCTCCCACATACTCTTCATATTATATTGTGTAGCAGTTGCAATAATAATGGCAAAAAGTAGTTTGTCACCAAAGCAGGGCTGTGGAACTGATCCTAAATGTGAAGCTATACATGTAATTATATCTTCTTTTTTATTTTTGCAAAAGCTCATGCCAAATTGCTATATAACACATTAGGTGTCACCAGGTGTGTTTGCAGGACATGATATGGCGCACTAGCAACAAGCTACTGTGGCATAGCTCATTGCTACCGCGTAGTAGTGTTGCTGGGCACTAACTGTGCATCAGTAATGAGCTACTTCACAGTGTCAGGGGGAAAAAATGTGCAGCAAAGGTACTGCACAGTAACACTGGTTAATGCACAGTCATTTAGTACTTGCTTGTGCAGGTACTAAATGATTATGCAGTAACAACTGTGCAATCCACTGCACATGTAGACGCAGCCTCTTTTACTCACTTATTAGGATGTACAGTGCACATATACCAACCATCTTTTGTGTGTGTGTTTTCATAGAGTACCAAGTAAATGAGCCCTGCCTCACTAAAGGTATTTTACATATGAATTCAGGTCTCTTTGTTGCTTCAGTAACTCTTCGATGCTTTGTTAACAACCTACATAACGGGTTGTTAGCAAGGCTGAACCCTGGACTTTTCATATTCGTTGTCAGAAGTAGGCTGCATTGGTAGGAGTGTCACCAGCAGATCAAGAGAAGTGATTCTTCCCCTCTATTCAGCACTGGTGAGGCCCCATCTGGAGTCCTGTGTTCAGTTTTGGGTCCCTCACTACAGAAAGGATGTGGGCAAATTGGAGAGAGTCCAGCAGAGGGCAACAAAAATGGTTGCGGGGCTGGGGGACATGACTTGTGAGGAGAGGCTGAGGGAACTGGGTTTATTTAGTCTAGAGAAGAGAAGACTGAGGGTGGACTTAATAGCAGCCTTCAACTACCTGGAGCGGGGTTACAAAGAGGATGGAGCTGGACTGTTCTCAGTGGTAGGAGATGACAGAACAAGGAGCAATGGGCTCAAGTGGCAGCAAGGGAAGTTGAGGTTAGATATTAGGAAGAATTTTCTCACTAGGAGAGTAGTAAAACACTGGACCAGGTCACCCAGAGAGGTGGGGGAAGCTCCATCCTTGGAGGCTTTCAAAACCCAGCTAGACAAAGCTTTGGCTGGGATGATCTAGTTGGGAATGATCCTGCTTTGAGCAGGGGATTGGACTAGATGTGACCTCCTGAAGGTCTTTCCAACCCTCACTTTCTATGATTCCAAGTACAGAACACAATCATTTAAAAGCACGGGCTACTTGGACTAAAAGAATAAATCAGGTCTCTAACCGTTCTAGTGGGCTTTTCCCACTTCGTATTGTAAGCAGCACAATTTTTGGTGGTATTTTTTTATCGGACCAACTGTACTGCTTTGTTAATCACCTGCCATGGGATCTACATTGCCACATAGTCTGAGAACAAAACAGTACTTGCCGTACAGGAACTGTGATTCTTGCAGATGTTATAGCCTTGTAGATCCTATGAAGTAGTCTTGCCCAGTGCCCAGTCTTCCAAAACAGCGCCCTTGAAATGTGGAGGAACCTGCAGGAGAGTTGTGGCAAATCTGTCTTTATGCCTTCATGTGGACACATGAACGATGCTATTCCAGAGCATACAATGCATCTACAAAGGGGCTGGCACTGAGTGCCATGTCTTGAAGAACAACAGTTACTGAAGAGTGAGTAACTATTCTTTCTCCAAATATAGCTACAACTTTTATTCCTAAATGTTCTCCCAACCCAGTTGGAACTCATAGATAAAAGATATTTCAATGGCAAAAAAAAGCCTTCATGCAATCATATATAGGTTCATCATGTCAAGATGAATGCATCCTCTTAAGTTTATGTTAAAGGCAGCATCATCCATATATTTCTGTGCGCAGGTAATGACCTCAGGAGTATCATTGTGAGATCAGTCTTTGACATCACCTAATACTTTAAAGACCTGTTTTACACTAAAAAAAGACAGATATATAATGTTAGGAATCTCTTTTTTTTCAAACCTGATTATACAAAGAAGCTGTTCTGTGTAGACACTGAAAACGCATGAAAACTTTTTTTTTCTCTTGTACTTGGACAGCCTGATATAGAGTTTTAAAAATCTGAAACCCTTGTCCAGGATTCGAAGTGATTGATTTTGACAGTATTTTCAAGATTTCTGAGAAAGGTATGTCAGGCAAATGGCAAGGTTTCTGAACTTCGATGGTGGGAGGGGAAGAGGAGATGGGATGCTTGGAAGTAGAGCAAATCCTGATCTGACCTCCATAGTATCTGAACCTTTTCTAGCACCCTTTGAAAACAGGCATTATGTACGAAACAGGTGTCTAACTGATGCACAGAGAGATTTAGTAATTTGAAGTCTGACACAGAACTGTGGCAGAACTTGGTACATTATGCACAAAATCATCTTTCCTGCCTGATATCAGTTACACTAGTATGAACTCAGAGTGATTGCTCCCATGCATCATCAATAAATTGATCAGTGAACTGATCAATATAATTTAGGGAGTTAAGGTGCAGAAAATATTCACTGTTTTAACAAGAGCATGAAGATAAACTGAATCTTTTAAATCCTGGCCGAAGAAGTTACCGTATTTCACAGTGTGTAAGTTGAGGTTGAAGCCCAATTTTTAATTCTTAAAATTCAGCCTCGACTTATACACCATATCGCCGTCCTCTGTGAGCAGCGCTGGGCTCTGTGCTCGACTTATACTGGCCCCTGCACACCCTCACTGCGGGCTGGGCACCTGGGGGAGTGGACACGTGCCATAGCACTGCTTGCAGGGGCCAGGGCCAGGCTCAGCACTCTGTTGGCATGGACTCACCCCTTGCAAGCAGCGCTGCCTGGGCTGTGCCAGCCGAACAGCAAGCCCAGCACTGCTTTCAGGGGATGGGGCTGCCCCACCTGAGTGCTGAGCCTGGCCCTGTCTGTTGTGAGTGGCACTGCCAAGTGCTGAGCCCAGCTCTGTCCCCTGCAAGCAGCGTTGCTGAGCACTGAGCCCAGCTATGTCAGCTGAGCACCAAGCCCGGTGCCACTTGCAGGGGATGGGGCCGGGGTTGGCGCCCAGCAGCACTGCTCACAGCAGACAGAGTTGGGCTCGGTGCTCAGGTGGCCCATCCCCATCCCCCGTGAGCGGCGCTACCTGGCGCCAGCCAAGTACCGAACACGACCCCATCTGTTGTGAGTGGCGCTGCCAATCACTGAGCCCAGTTGTGCCATCTGAGTGCTGAGCCCAGTGCCACTCACAGGGGCTGGGGCTGGGCTCTGTGCTCAGCAGCACCACTCGTAGCAGACAGGGCCAGGCTCAGTGCTTGGCTGGTGCAGCCCCATCCCCTGTGAGTGGTGCCAGGCTTAGTGCTCAGCCGGCAAAGCCCAGGCACGTGTCCTACGAGCAATGCTGCAGCACATGTCCACCCCGCAGGTGCCCAGCCAGCAATGAGGGCACGCGGGGGTTGGTATAAATCAACCCCATATTTCTGATCCAAAAAGTGAGGTAGACTTATACACCAGCTCGATGAAATTCCTAACTTTTTAGTTCAGAAAAATGGGGTCGACTTGTACACTGCATTCTTATTTTTCCTATAATCTTCCACTGTAGGAATTATAAATTGTAGGGCTTGGGACCACACCAAAAAGCCCACTCTTTTTTTGACATCCAGAACTATTCAAGTAAATTACAGCAGTATTCCTCTTAACCGGAAGAGAACTGAGGCTGCAGATGTTCTCTGCCATGGCCATCGTTCCTGGCTGCGCAGAAGAGGGAATACAGCGCTTCATGGGGCTTGTATTTGCTAAGATAAGCAATGTCAGAAGTCGGATCCACTTCCTTCCCTCAAGAAGAGAAGTTGTCACCCTGTGAGGCATTAGGTAAGGGGAATATAGCTTAGCGCAGTGTTTCCCAACATTTTCCAGCCCAAGGCACACTTACATTAATAAACATTTTCTGCAGCACACCGGTTAAGGCACTCCCCGTCCTCGTACATCAATTTTGTGGCATGCCTATTCAGTCTGACGGCACACTTTTGTGCCACGGCACGCTGGCTGGGAAACGCTGGCTTAGTGGATACGACGGGCTGGAGCTCTGGAGATCTCGATACTAGTCCCAGCTCTGGTCTGCTGAGTGACATTAAGCAAACTGACATTCTGATTACTCACCTCCTCTGTAAAGTCCATTAAATTTATCGATGAAAAGTGCCATTCAGGAGCTGGGGGGTGGTACTGTGGCTTTCAGATAACGTAGGTATAACAAATGATGGTTGGCTGGGAAGGACACCGTTTCTGAACCTCTTGTGAATCAGTCCTGCTTTGCTGTGGTCACAGACTTGCTGTCTTAGGCCACCCTTTGGTGGAGGGAAGCAAAGCCCAATACTACTAAATATGGGTCTAACTCCCGATTAAAATGGAGCTTTAATGAAATGACTGTCACTCCATCAATGCTAGTGGAATTATTCCCGATTTTGGTCTGTGTTGGAGGTGAAACCGGCCCTATTTTAATAGGGGAACTTGCTGGGGGGAGGAATGTATTTACACAACTGATTAATACAGTTTAATGTCACTTGATGTTCGGTTTGGGGAGGCAAAGAGAAGAGGATGGGTGAGTCGAAGAGAAGAGGAAATAGGACTGTGACCTAAATAAAGACGACTTGACATATTATGCTAATCCGCGCCTTGTGAGCCATTATGATGTATAATGTCAATATGGAATAATAGAATTTTTATAACAAGTAGTATTTACTCAACAGCTGCAACAGCTCTTTCTGAGTATTTACTTAATTCATGGCTTCTTATGTGCAGGCTTACTTAGATTCTTTCATTATTGGATCACTAGTGATTTGACAGCTTGAAACTGTTCATTTTTACTTACTGCAAATCTCCCCCTTCCTTCAGTATATGTTTAAAAGGTCAGTTTTGAATTCACAGATCTGCAGATAAAATGAATGTGCTGAGGGGCAAAATGGGTACTCACCAATCACTGTGTCTGCGTGCTTAAAATAAGTGGAATGACTGTTTAGGGGAAACTTTACTGCATCTGCACACTAACCTATGATTAAAGGACCCTGGTCACTTGAAATGACATCCTACCCTACTGTGCTTATGGCTACCTGCTGGTTGCAGTCGCTCGTGAGAGTAGCCAGCACAAACACAGTCCCTGAGAGATTTACTATCTCCTGCAAATAAATTCTCTGTAAAATCCAGCCACTTTCCCAATGCATTTCTGGCTGCCTGCTGACCTGTTTGGTGATGTAAAGTGCATTGCACTCAATCTGTCATGCTGGCCAGAAGGGGAGACGTCATTGATTTTTTCTAATGGCAAGAATATTGGGTAAAATTATTGTCACTTTTCCATGTTGAAAATCATGGGTTTATGTTTGTCCACTTTTTCGGTTTTTGTGTTTATAAAACGTTGAGCAGCGCATTAGTGTTTCCAAACCAAGCAGTTACCGACTTTATAGGCAGGACATAAACCCTTGAAAATAATGGCATAACTTCATAATGGGAAAACTGACAGGTCGTTAACTACAGCTGTGCAAATGGCACTGCTGTAATTCACGGGCACGTGGAGGCAACAGCACAGAGCACAGGCTCTCCGTAGCCTGTGAAGAGAGAAAAATATTGAATTGTGCCCAAGACAGCACCTGATCACATAGCAAGCTGTTCAGCTGCCATTAGAGCTGCCCTCAGAAAACGCCACTGTTTTGAAAGGTGTCCCTTAGCTGTATACTGGATTATTTGCATTGCAGTTGCGTTGTGGAGCTCTGGTTGTGTACCCTACTGTGCTAGGTGCTGTACAAACCCAGATCAACACCTACCAAGTGCTCCAGAGAGCTTGTGGTTTAAGTACGAGACAGGAGACCACAGGTGGAACCAGACAGAAGATGGGAAGAGAAACAGTGACACAACGCGGCCTGTCATGAGGCAGCGTGGTCTCAGCACACCAGCTGCCTGCCCATTGCCAAGTCTTTCAAAGCAGAAGAGAGTTTTACATATGGATGGGAGCAAGAACAATGAGGTGGCCTTGTCAATGTGCTTGTTTGAACATTTTAACAAGGGGTCAGAGGATGGCCCTGATCGTTACAGAGCCTTTCACGCTCTGTACACAGAAGGTTGTGCCGCGGCTGCAGAAAGTGGTGCGATTCTTCTGCACGAAACGTCAGCGCGACCCTGACACCTAGGCAATAAGAAACGAACGGTGTTTTACAGGGGAGGTGAGTACAGAGGGCTCACACATGCAGGGCAATACACAGGCTAGCGTAAGGTACACTACTTTTGACCTCTCCTCCCCTCCGAAACAGATGAGCAGCTTTTCCTTTAAAAATAACAGTAAGAATAAAACTCCACCCGAACAAAACACTGCACTGCACATGCTGTTCTAGGGAAGCAGATTGGAGAATAGAAACACATGACGAATATGCCTGACACAGGAAGGCGTGGGTGTGATGGGGGACTTGAAGAACCCAACCAGACCCAACCAGAACAGACCAGTGGTTCCCAGGCTGTGGTCTGCAGCTCAGTGGTGCTTGAAAAGACCATGCTAAGCAGTGTGCAGGTGGTCCATGGGTTGCACTGGTTCGCCTGCTCTGGCCTCCTTCCACCTTTTTTTTTTTTTAGCAATTAGCACTTTGGTGGCAAGAATCTCTGCTCCAAACAAAAATTAGAAACCACCAGGACAGATGATACAATTACATTTTTTTTCTTTCCTGCTCCTCTGATTTGCTTGGGATATGATTGTTGCAAAGAGTGATTTTTTTTTAAATGTGATGATTCAAAACATGAATTTAATCCATGAAGCCTGGGCAACTTTAACGGCTGAAACCAAAGCTGATAAGAAGGAAAAATGTATATGCCTTTTTAAGCAAAGATGCAAGACAGTCTTCTTGGCCTAATCATACACTGAAGGATACTTTGCAGTATATAGAGGAGTTAGAAGAAACTATTCCTCTGAACTTTTTTTGTTATGTCTTCTTATTTTTTTCCTAATTTGGTCCACATTTTCTAAATTCAGTTTAGCAACTAAATTTGAATGTCTGAATGTTCAGTAACTCCCACTGTTGCAGAAATTTAAATGTAAACAAATTCAATAAGGAAATATAGTAGTTAAATTGTAAGTAGTCTTCCTTTCCTTAGACTATGCTTCTGGGTAGTGCAGTGGGTTTGTAGGACTTTCTTATGAATAAAAAATTGAAGAATGCTTAGAAGTGTACAGCTGTCCACCTCTGTAAATCAGGCTTATGAATACAATACGTATCTTATTGATAGAATCACATTCAAACCATCTCTGACTTAAGCAACTAGAACATTAACTGCTCTAATTCATGATGCTCTGCTTTTGTTTGTATATTATAATTAAACTTTAAATTGAAAAATGTTGGTGTCCATGCCACCTAAAATACAATAACTTCTTTCACATAAAAATGGTCAGAGATGGGAATTGTGCTTTTGTGTTGGTCTGCAAGGAACATTTGGTCAAACTTTTCTCAGTAATTGGTACAAATCCACAAAGTGAATTCGTATGTAGTCATACTTAATAGCTAAATTTGGCCCGCCCAGCCTTTTCTAGAAAGAGCAAATTTTAGCTGCTCTTATTCATCTGGGTCATTACTTTAGTCTCTGAGCAGGTGCCACTAAAATTAACATCCGCTACCCAAGGGCAGAAGAAGCAGGTCCTGTGGTATTTGTGTTTATTGCTCTTGACACCTCATATACTTGATTTTAGGCCCATCTAATTCCTTTGCCTTGAATGAAATAACTCATGATTTACACAATGATATAATGAAAATCGGATCACTTTCTCTTCAGTGTGCTAACACAATTTATTACGCTGGCAAGCTTATTAGTTATTTGCTCCCTTTCCTGACATCCCCTTTGGATTACCATGTTTTATAGGTACCTCCATTATTTAGGGGTTTTATTATATTTTTTAGGGTACTGGACTGGAGTGGGGTTCATGTCAAAATTGTAAAACGATGCATTTAAGTTAATGGTGCCATGCCAGGGACTGCATATAGGAAGCGGTGGACTTAGTATTAAGTGAAGAGTGAAGGATCAGAAAGTGAGTTATATAGTAAATCCTGCTAAGCCACTTAAGAGGGCTAAATCTTGTTGCTCCAAGAAACTATTAGGGCTAGGAATGATTAATTCTTCCTTCCTTTCTTGTACCAGAAGGACCCTACTAGCCATGGCTTTTCACGCAACCTTGTAGCAGCAACAGCTGTTGCTGTATACCTAGGGTAACCGTATGTCTCGGTTTGGCCAGGAGAGTCCTGGATTTAGGAGGCCTGTCTTGGCCGACTGATGAAAATTGAAATGAATGTCCTGGGCGTGGGGCAGGGAAGTGGAGCAGCGAGAGTAGTGAAATAGGAAGCCCTAGCAGACAGCAAAATTGCCCTAAAATAGGCTAGTAATTAATGGAATGACCATTCAAAAGGGGAGAGGATTGTTAACACCTATAAAGTAAAGAACAACGGGGCATTAACAGGCCATTGACTCCCTTAGCTGCCTGAATAGTAATATAGGAGCTGCACCATGCTGCCCTGCCCCCATCGCCCCCTGCAGCAGCATGGGGAGGGGGGAGCAATGTCCTGGATTACACCATGCAGTCACCCCATGTATACTTGCTTTCTAGCTGGTGAATATGTCCAGCAGTGGTGGATTCATTGGCTCCACTCCAGCTCACTCCTGCACTTCTACACTCTTGCCGATTTAGGGATGGACACTCGGGGAATAGGTCAGCTGGTGCCCACTGAGACCTCCCCAGTTCCTACACCCTTCTTCACAGTACAGCAGTACCCCAGTGCCCCTCTGGTCACAGGAATCGGTGGGATTTGTCCTTTTAACAGAAATGCTTTCTGCTGCGAGAAGGAAGCAAGGAAAGCTTTTTTGCGGATGATGGCCTACGGGCAAGGATTAGTAACATCCAGCCTGCGGGCTGGATTTGGCTTCAGGACCCGTTGCGTCCAGCCTGTGGAGCTGGAGTGGTTTTGCCCATGCCATGCTGTGGGAGGAGTGGTAGTGGTAGCAGGAGTAGCAGCCAAGTCAGAAACACCAGCCCGCCTCTGACCAAGCCGGGTTGATTGCAGAGGCGAGATTCCAGACCATCTTGTTCGGCAATCAGATATATAGGAATGAGTCTTCTTTCACCTACGTTGTTTTTAGAATTGGACTTAGCTAAAGTTTACTAATTCATTTACCATCCAAATAAACTCTTTATAGTTGAATATCATGGAGTAAGGATAGACATGAAAAAACTGATATTGCATACCTTCTCTTGGATCTGATATCCAGCAAGTTACTGACAACTTTAGAATTATCAAGGGCCTTAAGACTTCCGGTATTTTAATGCACAATTTAAATTGGTTAACAGGAATATAAATTACAATAAAGTAATAGAGGAAATAGTCTCTCAAGGTTTTATTGCTTGCTCTAATTAGTCTGCTTTTATGAGCATGCTGCTATGAGGCAGGGGTTGTGGCTTTGTACTTCTAGAGAGAATAGCTGTAAGAAGATGGGGTCTGATCCAGATCCTGTTGTGATCAATGGAAGTCCTTTCATTGGCTTCAGTAGGCTTTGGCTCAGACCTGTAGTCTTACTGCTCACCTCTGTGGTTGATCACTTAGAATTATTTACCTTCTGAAAAACTCAGCACAGTGCCAATGCCTTTCTTGCAGACAAACTGTATCCCCAAACTCCTTAAAGTCTTTTAGCGCAATTATTATACCCAATTAAAATAAAATAATGGCAGGGAGCATTAGAAATTTAGAAAATATGTGGTGCATAACATTTTCAGCTGAGTTTTGAAATGAGGTGGAGATCGCGTGGCAAATTCAGGAAGGCCTGTGTGTTGTAATGCTGGGACTGGGGAACACCAGTGAAGAGGCCTGGTACTGGTTGAGTAGAGGAAGTACAGTTGAGGTTTCAGAAGAAGAGAGAGGATGATGGTAGTCCATAAAGGAGTTTGAAAAAGGAATTCAGGATGAATGGGGAGCCAGTGGAATAGGCTAAGGACAGCAGTGATATAACTTGTAGTTTTTTGTACATAGGCATGAAGGCTATGTGTGCACTGGTGCTTGAAAAGCTAGGCCTGGAAGAGGCAATCAGGACTCATAGTAGAGATGATATCTTTTATTAGACCAACAAGATTTTTGCAAAACAAATTCTTTAATTGCAAGCTTTCATGCACAAAAGCTCCTGCCTTTGTTTCAAGGTAATTTGCATCATCATCACATCCTCGCAGGAGGTAAGAGGCTTCCAACCAGCTGTGAACTGCCTGTCCAGAGGAGTTTTCCATCTGTTGACTCCTCCGTGAAATCCTATG
Source organism: Alligator sinensis (assembly GCF_000455745.1). Classification (NCBI taxonomy): domain Eukaryota; kingdom Metazoa; phylum Chordata; order Crocodylia; family Alligatoridae; genus Alligator; species Alligator sinensis. The sequence continues at coordinate 1,828,253 of NW_005841938.1, read as the reverse complement.
AAATATGAACTTTAATTTCTACCCAGGAGAACTTTTACAATCTTTTCTCCAATGCCTGATGAAGGGTGTTTGTGCCCGAAAGCTTGCAATTAAAGAATTTTTTTCTTTGCAAAAATCTCGTTGGTCTAATAAAAGATCTCATCTCTGCTACGAGTCCTGATGCCTTTTCCTCTAGACCAGCGGTTCTGAACTGGGGGTACATGTACCCCCAGGGGGTACATGACACCTCATCAGGGGGTATGTGAGATATATTTCATGCATTGTCTAACACAGGTTGAAGGGCCTAAAAAATTAATTTCCCATTGAAAGGGGGTAGGTGAAGTCTCACTCTGAGACCAAGGGGTATGTCGACTGAAAAAGGTTCAGAACTGCTGCTCTAGACCAATACAGCTACCACCTGAATACCTGAGGCCTGGAAGAGGTCTTTAGAGAAAGACAATCAAGAGACGGCAAATCGATGCCAAGAATTCTCTTTGGGTAATTTTGCAGTCACGGCCCTGCAGAACAGCTTTTGTCCGAAGTTAAGTGTTTGAAAACTGATATTGAAAGCCATAGTTACTTGGGTGAGCTACACTACTACTCGCTCTCATAGCCTTGCTGAAAATATTTCCTGTGGTGCTTTTATCCATTCCTTTGCCTGCCCACTCTTAGATCAGGTCCTGGATAGCACTCCTTTGAGTACAGTCGAATTCAGACAATCCAACTTGACTGGACCCAGTAATGGTGCATTTGCAGTATAGCACCAACATCTTCAGATCATCTTTAGATTAAGTGCGATTTATACTGCCAAAAGGTGCATAGCGCTAAGGAACGTAGATTTAGCATAACACGGAAACCTACACCCATTTCCAAGTTCACCCTTTCTTTCCACAGCTTGGGTGGGTCTGGTTTATTCCCCGTCTTCAAGTTGGGAGGGATAGCTCATACTCCACATGCTTTTCTGCCCTGCCTGCTAATTGCTTTTGTAACCCACTTTGGCATTCGCTCTCGGCTCACTCAACCACCTTCCTTTTCCAGGCTCTGAGAGTTTATTGTCCTTTGTACTTCTCTTCAGTCTTGGGAGGTATAAAATAGCCTGGCCTAGATGGAGCCATCTGTGTAGCTGTCCTCCTCAGCTGGTGGCCCAGCCATTGTTACCTTCAGTCATGAAGCTGGGTTCCCGCTGTGTTACATATCATTGTTTCACCTCTGCTGGTTCTCTAACAACCCTTTTTTCAACATCCATTGCATTCAGGCCTTCCAGCCTTAACTATGCACTCAGGTAGGCAGCCATACATAATTAAGCAAGGAAACAAAGCCGAACTGATATTCACAAAAGATAATGGAAGTGTTTTCCCATTTTTTTCACATCGAGCCAGGAGTATTTGGAAAGTTAGGTACATCTGTTAATTATAATCACTTAGGTCTTGAGTAGGCTTGATAAGTGTCAAAAGTCCACTTAAATATTATTAAATGGTAGAAATGGCTGTTTAAAATGTAACACTCAGAGCAGCTCCAGGACATAGCTTTTAGAATATTATGATGTTGATTTAAGCAATAAATTCAGGATCATTTTGAAAACAGAACTTTTCTTCTGCCTCAGGAAAGTCTATTATCACAATTTGAGGCAGATTTGCAAAAGTGATGATGGCGAGGTTCCATTTTCAAAATTGCTTTGGAGTCTAAGTCCCCTTGACTATTAGTGCATTTAAAGCCAAGTTTTACAAAGGCAAAAGGAGCTAAGTAGTGATGCCCCTAATTCTCATTGAAAGTCCATGGGGCTTAGGCACCTAACTCACTTAAGTAAACTTGCAGGTCATATAGTATGTACCTACTGGCATATTAAATACCCAGATACCCTTGTACATGCATCCTTTAAGCTATGAAGTGGCTAAATTGCTCTTAAATAAGGATTTAGGAACCTCTGAAAATGTGCTCTCTTATCCTTAGAACAGGATTTCTTGCTTCTCAGGTTTAAAAAACCCCTAAACATTCGTTAAAAAGAAGACAGAAACCAAGAAAATGCTGAACCCCATGATGACATTTTTCCCCTTCTTGTGTGAAGGATTCTGATAAGCCATTCCTAATGTGCCCTTTGGGAAGCTGTTTTTGTAATAGTGGCATTTAATTTTTTATTTCCTTCATAGTTTCATAGTTGTTAGGGGCTGGAAGGGACCTTACAGGTCATCGGGTCCAGCCCCCCTGCAATTGGGCAGGAAAGGCTGCTGAGATCAGATGACCCTGGCAGGGTGGGTGTCAAGATGCTTTTTGAAGATCGCCAGGGCGGGTGACCGTACCATGGGGGAACCTGTTCCAAACCCTCGGCACTTGACTTGTAAAGAAGTTTTTCTTTAGGTCGAGCCTGAAGCGATCCTCAATCAGCTTGTGCCCATTATTTCTTGTCCTCCCCTGGGGGCCTTAGTAAACAGATGCTCCTCCAGGCCCGCCCTTTGTATACTTATAGGCTGCCACCAAGTCCCCTCTGAGTCTTCTCTTCTGCAGGTTGAACCGTCCCAAGTCTTTCAGCCTCTCCCCAAATGACCTGGTCTCTAGGTCTCTAATCATGTGCATGTCCCTCCTTTGGACTCTCTTGAGCTTTTCCACATCCTTCCTGAAGTGCAACGCCAAGAACTGGATGCTGTACTCCAGCTGTGGTCTCACCAAGGCCAAGTAGACCAGGAGGATGACATCCTTAGCCTTGCTCAAGATGTCTCGATAGATACATGCCTGTGTTTGATTAGCTCTGCCAGCTACAGCATCGCATTGGTGGGTCATGTTCCTTTTGTTGTCTATCACGACACCGAGGTCTCATTCAGCTGTGGTGGGTGTCGTGATAGACAGCCTTGTTATGTAACCTGAGTTGAGACTGGCATTCACACATAACGTACATCAAGACACGTTCCACTACTTAATACATGCAGCTTTTACTGGGCTGGATATGTGGAGGGAGAATTTTATGGAGCATGATACTCATAATTAGAGGAGAGGGGATTAATACTTGCATGACTCTAAATTCAGTGCCATTTTAAGGATATATTTTCACAAGTGTTTTCAAGATGTGTTTTTGCATACATTTACAGTCAGATTTCCTGAACAACATTACAGGATTTTTTCCATGCACTTTAATTCTGTAGTTTAGCTCCATAGCAGGACACAGTGAGCTGTATCCTAGGGTTTATTCGTTTGCAGAACAGCACGCATCTGCAGGCTGGGAAGTAAAAAGGACTTTAGGACGTGTCTGTGTGCACTGCACTGTGTGATCTTGGGGTTTCTGTGAAAAGGCTTGATCTCCCAACATAAGTTGGGTATGTCTGGAAGCAGCTATAATGTTATCTTTGGCTATGGACTAGTACAGCATTGGGCATTTTGGTTACTACAATTAATATGCACGTCACTGGGGCCTCTATTTTAGCCCTGTATCAACAGAGGATCTCGCCCCTCTGGCACAGTCCCTCTTTGAACTGGTCCCACTGTCTTTTGCAGCCAGAAACAGCTGTCAGCAGCCACGCTGCCAGAGGATTTGACCCTATATGTATGTTCTATGCTAATGTGATACAGAGTTTTATTGATGTGAGTTTACAGGCTACGGGGTCATCTCATGTTGTTTTCTCAAAGATTCAGGCAGCCTGCAGTTTCAATTAAATGCTTGTATTTAACTGTTATAACAACAGGTAACGATGAAACCAGATTCAGTGCATTAAATCAGAGAATCCCTTAACTGTCTTTGGGTTTCTCTAGTCCACTTCCTTTGCCTCGTCTTGCTCAATATATTCAGTGTTTCCAAGGTGGCAGGATGCCATCATTTTACATTAATGAGAATGAAATCTTTCCTCCTTACTATACCATCTTCCATTCCATCTTTGCTGCATTTTGCACAGAACACGAGTTTTTGGGGTTTTTTTAAAATTATTTATTGCTATGGAAGGGTGTAGTCCTCTGTCCATTTTTTAGCACCTCATGCACCATCTCAGTGAGTCCCCAGATCACCCTTTCTTTGGGATAAGCCTTTGCTGCAAGCATATTAACGCTAGTCTTAGTCTGAATTTTGCCCAGAACTCAGCTGGTTCCTCAAATTTTTTGTTTGCTACAAACCTCTTATTCAGATCCATAAAGAATTAAGCCCTGGTTTGGAGCTGACTTGCCTGGTATGGTTAATCAGCAGAAGCAGCTAAGTATTTCTCCATTTCCCTAGCACCTGTTGCAGTCCTCCCCTTCATATGCCAGCTCCCAAGCTGTTGTATCCCATGAATCCAAATATATAAGGCTCACAGAGAGAGAATTACAAATAAGAAAGTAATATGTCCATTCATGCTGGCATGAATGTTACAGTTAATGCTACAGTGTGATGATCTGGTATCAGAAGACTTTTCTGATCTACTGGGAAACACTTTGTGCCCAGTTAAAAACTTGGGAATATCCACTTTACGGTGAATCTCAGGACTGTAAACCAATCACTAATCCAGGACTACCTTGAATTCGGTGTGATGCTGTTTACTGAAGTCATTGATCATGCTTAAGGACCGGTTCTTGTCTATTGCTCATGCAGTTTATAGGAAAAATCAGTGCATTTGAGACTAAATAGAAACATTTGAGGGAGATTTAGAAACAAACAAAATAAAAAAAAAAATCCCAAGAAAATGGCAGCTGCTTGAAGCAGCTGATAGGTATGGTAAGGAAAAATAAGTCCCATGACAGAAAGTTTAGTGAGCAGAATTCAGGAAATATCATTAAAAGTAATGCTGGTTATTACATGACTCTGCAGTGAATGTTGATAGTATGTATAGAATAGCTTGTGTTTTAAAAAACCTTTTAATATTTAAACATGTAGGTGTTTTTGCTCTTTGCAACATTAATTATCAGTAGCATTCTTTATGTGAGCTTTCCAGTTGAGCAGCAGTGCAGGGGAAATCATAGAGCTATGATAGGACTTCAGTCTTGTAGCTGAAAGACAAGAAATGTAAATTTATACTACAAGAGGAGGCATAATTCAGTGAACTTTTATGATGTGTGGAGATGGGTAATTGCATTGTGAATGATAAATGACATCTTTGTATCAAGATGCACAAGTAAATCATCATAAGGAGATTCTTTTTGATTTATTTAAGAAGGGAAAGGACCCTTGAGGTGCACATCTTATTTCCAGTATTGTCCTGGCAAGAGACAGTCACCTTATTTATGTTTTGTTTTATGTCTTTTTGCGAGTAGCTACTGCGAATATCTTTCTGGAAGGCTTTAAGGGTTTGGAAATGAGTTTCCTAGAAATAAGCAACAGGAAAATGGGAAAAGATGCTAATGAGTTTATGCAATGCCATATTAAAGTCAGCCAGCAAATCATTGGCAAAAGCCCCATGTCCTACTTTTATGCTTTTGGAGAGGGGACAGAAGGGAGCTCTGCCTTTTTTTTTTAAAGACTGTTTGCACCTTTCCTTTTTTTATATCTTTCTGAAGACCCCCTTTGCCAGATTAACTCTTTTTCAACTGTTCGGTGTGTGGCTAGTTGTGTTGCAGAGCTTACATGAACCTCTCATCATGTGCATGGCCCGGAAGATGGTCATACGGCACTGGGGTCAAGGGTGCCTCTTTTCTGTGCATCCAGACCCATTCCCCCAGTGCCACAAAGATGTTTAAACGTTGAGATTTTTCCAATTAACCTTTCATGTGGGAGGAAACAAACTGACTGGGACCACTATACCCAGTTGAGATAATATTGAGGAGTGGAAGTAGTTATACAATGGGTACAATAGACTGAATTCTCCTCTCTGTTCCCCAAAGCAGATTTATTTCATTTTTGCCTCCTCCCGTCATTTGGTTAAAGAACTCCCAAGCTGTAACCTCAACAACCAATTAATTATTGCTGCAGTTGAAAAAAAAAAAACCGAATCCATTTTTCCTCTCTAAGGAATTACAGCATTCCTCCATTTTGCAAAGTATTCTCAAGCAGTGAACTTGTAACTCTAGAATTAAAGCAGAACATTTTTAACATTACATTTCCACATCAGCAAGCATTGCAGCTGCCGTTGGGATGCTATGTGATTGCATATGGGAGAAAATGTTGTTTCTCCTATTATTAATCGGAGGCTGCTCTTTGCGAGTTAACCTATTTCATGTTGTCCAGCCCGTGGAAAGACTCATGTATTGTGGCGACAGTGAACAGTTTGGAGGTCTGGGGTGAAACCGTTGGAAGCTCTGACAATTTTTATATGTAAGAGTTAAAGTTGGGCTCAAGCCTCCTGGATCACGAACAACAAAGAGAAGCGGCCACCTATTAAAAACAAAAAATACCGTCAGGTTGGATCTCTGTGCAGACTATGAAATATTGGGTATACTTCTAGCGTGGGGAGAGAGATCAAAGCGATGTACGTGATTGCTGTCGACTTGCTGCCTGGCTCATAAACTGGGTGAAACGTAATTGTAGTCTGCGATTGAAGTTGGTTGATTAGAAGTAAAAGCTTTCACCTAGCTGAAATTAGAGTCCTCCGTTTGTTTTTTAATAATAGAAAATGCCCCTTGTGTGGCTTAAATAAAAGCCCATTGAAAAGATATGTTAGACCGTAAACACAAATGCTCTATGTAGCGTGCAAGTCGTAGACCCTAGAGAATTCCCATTGGAAGATGATAGTGACACAGATGAAAGGATTGCTTTTTTTAATTGATAATAAATGGGAAGAGAAAGAGATCATAGGAGTGAGGAAGGTGGGAGCATGCTTTAATTTTTCAAGGTTATCCTCTCTGAGGTTTTGTGGTTAAAAGAATACCAAGGGACAGACATTAAAAGGGAGTGGTTGAATTTACTCAGGGCAATTCATTTGATAAGATCATAGACATTTGGATATTTGCATCTCTCATTTATAACGGAAGCAGCGCCACTGCATGGAGACCCGCTGATTAAATGAGCAAAGAGAAAAGCAAATGGGTATAAAGAGGCAGCATGTCCACGTCATGCAGAAGATGGCAAGGAAAAAAGTCCCATCATTTGGGGCCAGATTCATCCTGAGACAATCCCTTTCAGCAGGTAGGCTTAAAATAGAAATGTGCACAAGCAGTTTGTTGGATCAGGAGTTTTATGACAAGGAGGAACAGCATTCTGCAAAATAGTGTAGGAAAATAAATGGCCTTGGATTTGTTTGTCATTTCTGGGTAGAAATGGGGAGCTATGTACAGTTTTGTGCAAAACTAATTGGTTTGACAGAAATAATGGTAAAGTCACTGAAATGCTGAAAAAAACTAAATGCATAGAACTGGCAGATAAATCCAGGAGCATATGCCTGATTTGCGCTGTGGTAAAGACAGACATTTCTGCACATCTCTAAAAATAGCTAGTTGTGTATGTTTTCAGAAGCAGCCTTCTGGAGACAGTTGAGCTTTTAGAAATACTATGCAATGGGAAATTAACTGGTTACTCAGGCTTTTGTGTCCTCTAGGTATTTCTTATACTAAATCAAAGGCTTGTGGACCTTATTTCCCTCCCATGCCACTTCTCCTTCAGATTTACACTTATGCAAAGAAGAGGAGAATTGGGGGTTGGGTTTGAAGAGTACGTACCAAGTTTTGGATGCTATTGCATACTAACTATTTTAAGAGGGATCACTCAACATGTATTAATGCACATACACAGAGGAACCTATATAATTGTAAGTGGCTTCCCTTCTAATCTCAGCGATTTAATACATTTCAAGTTCCTTTAAAAAAATCTACTAATTTTTTTAACAGCTCTAAGTAATACTGCCATGTACTGCACATAAAAGTGTCAATATGTAGCAATGAAAAGATTTAAAGGAACATTGGAGTAGTTATTTCAACCGGTATCACTCAACCTTTTCAGTACGTGGGCTGCATGAGTGGGGCACAGCCCAGTCTGAGGGCCAGATCTTGTGCATGAACTGATCCCGTGCACGAGATCTGGGGCCACGTGCTGGGTCTGGCCCTGTGTGCCAGGTCCATAGCTGCAAACTGACCCTGCATGCTGGGATTGGAGCTGCATGCCAGGTCTGGCTGTGGACTGGCCCCAGGCACCAGCTTGATCTGCAGGGATCCTGGTTTTCTCCAATTAAAAAAAAATCCCCAATTTTCAGTTAAAAAAAAAAAAAAAAAAAGTGACCCCAAATCCACATTTTTCTGCGATTTTAAATGAAACACCACTAATATACAGGCGCGTGCGTGTATGTGTGTACACATACACCTGTGTATTAGTGGTGTTTCATATATTAGTGGTGTTTTTCTGATTTAAAAAAATCCACAATTTTCGGTTAAAAAAAAGTAGCAACCCCAAATCCACATTTTTTCATGATTAAAATGAAACGCCTCTCTCTCTCTCTCTCTCTCTCTCTCTCTCTCTATATATATATATATATAGACCCTCCCTAAAAATATATATGAGTGGTGTTTCATTTTAATCATGGAAAAATGTGGATTTGGGGTTGCTTCTTTTTTTTAAACCGAAAATTGTGGATTTTTTTAAAATCGGAGAAAACCAGAATCCCTGCTGATCTGGCAAGTAGAGCAGTCTCATCCAGCCCATGGGGCTGCCCACAGGTCCAAAAATGTTGTGGCAGGGGAGCAGTGCCAGTGCTGACTGTTGCAGGGCTCCCAGAGCTGCAACCATTAGCATGGCCACCGCTCTGCTGCTGCCAGATTTTCAGCCCCGTGGGGAATCCTGCATCCCAAACAACTCGGGTCCATGGGCCAGATCTGACCCGTGGGCTGTACTTTGAGCGCTGCTGACTTCAGTCTATTGACTTGGTATGTAAACACTTCTCCTGTACATGCAGCCTCTGTAATGAAGCCCAACATACAATTTCAGTACTTTCAGTAGGCCTATTTCAAACCAGTGATTAAACCGAGATTTTCTGGTTTACTGTTTGTCCTTCAGACCCTTAAATAGACTATTGTTGTAGCCGATTTGCAGATACTGCAGCAATTCAGGTAGCTGCATAACTGCTTACATCAGGGCTTTTTGCTGGCTGAGGCTGCTGAATCTATTCTCTTCTAGAAAGCAACTTTCCTGGATCACAAGTAGAGAAGAGGAGAAAGCTCCATGCTAAACAGTCACCTCTTTATTTCAGAAAAAAAATGCAAGGTTGTCCTCCCCACCAATAGACAGAAAGAGACTAAAGCAGTTTACAAAGAACAGGCCCTCCCTAAAAATAAGACTTAGGTTTTTAAACCAGAAATTGAATCCCATGTAGGAATCAGAACTCTTGTCTGGCTTTATCACGTATTCCATAATAGCATCAAATAACGATCTCCCCCTCTCCTCTCCACCTCTTCCTCCCATCTCTAACCCTTGTGGAACCATTTGGATCTCTCATTCGCTTGTATTAGGGCGGTCATCACGTTTGTGAAAGTACGGCGGCATCACACCGGTTCCAACACCCACGGATACCATCACTAACAACCCGTACCAGGATTCAAGTGCTGAGTACTGGGTTTTAAACAAAGACAAAAAACCCACATCACAGCCTAAAAGTATTGGTTGCCTGTACATGAACGTGGAAGCTGCTCTGACACACGAGAATCTAGTCTACTGGACTGTGGCTGTTCTTGTACTCCAGCAGCCTCCTTCATCTCATGTATCCGCATTCCCATGCTTAAAAATGATGGTGGGGCTGCTTGAACTAAAGTTTGTCAAACGAGCTTTAATTCAAGTGCCTCACTGCCATTTTTAAGCACAGGGACACTGACAGAGCTGCTTTAATTAAAGCACTGCTTCCCCCCGCCCCCCCAAGCACATGTAAAAGTGCCCACCAAAATTAAAAATAGTATCAAATGCAGTAGTTACTGAATTTGTCTCTGTTCACCATGGCTATTTTTTCAATATTGTTTTTGCTTTTCAAAGCGATTCCTGACCCAGAAGCACATCCATGAGTGCTTAATGGTCCCTGGTAAGGGATTCAAGTTCTTCTCTCAGCAGTCCTCCCTTGGTCCGGTTTGTTTTCCAAGGTGCTGAGTGAACTCCAGCCAGCGTGGTGAAAGTCCATCCTTTCTGAGAAAGAGGGCAGGACCTTTGGGGGAGAAACATTCGCTATTCAGCAACCCTTTAAAAGAGAGTAGAATCAGGGGCTGCTTGCTAAATGGAGCTACTTGCTCTGGGGTATGGTCTTCTGTTTTGTCTATGTACTTTCCAGAGAACATCAGGAGGAACAGAAGAAGTCTTGAGGCAGAGAGCTGAGAAAATGGCGCTTTATGATCTGGTTGTGGTGGCTGTACAAAATAGTACGAAACTTCAGTCACTGATTCGATTTGGCCCAATTGGGCAGCCGAATCTCCAAATCCGAATCGAATCAGAAGACCCTTTAATCTCTCCGAATCAAATCGGAACCCTCCGAATCGATTCGGGGAGATTCAACGATTCGGCCATAGACACAGCTTTGTGTGTTTTTTCTACATACCTCAAGGTGCCAGGCGGCTCGTGAATGCTGAGATGGTGGGGTGGATGGAGCATCCCATGGGAATGCATGGTCAGGGGGGTCCCAAGTGTGCTCGGCAGCAGACCCAGAAGTAGACCAGAAGAACTTCCGGGTCTCCTGCAGAGTGCACAGGGGACCCCTTCCCCCCCCAGCTTGGCGACTGGTGCCTCCTGAGTCTGGGGGGGCGGGCACCTGGGGTCCCCCCATGGCCAATCGCTGAGCTGGGAGACATGGGGGGATACATTTCTCTAGTATTTTCCTGAACACGTTTTGCTGCTAAAGCATTATTCAGACTCTATGAACATCATTGGGAAATGTGTCTGTATCATCTGTGAACGGTTCAAGAGGTATATTCTATTAAGTACACGAGAGACAATGCTATGGCTTCTTCCTTTTAGATTTCCAGGCATTTGTCAGTCAATCTAAAATATTTTAATCAGTTAGGATCTTTAGAAAAGTTGCTTGAACAGGCAGCATTAGTAGTAAAGAGGGATGAGATGAGGCCTTTCAGCTGCTGTCCCTTCGCAACCCTGCTGATGGGATGTGTGTTTTCATGGTTTATGAAAATTCATTGCGACTTGAAATAAGACCTGATACTAAACATGGCATTTTCCATGCCTTAGCAGGAAGTGAATTGATTGCTACTAAATAATGCATTAAAGAGCAAAAGCTTGGAGCAGAGGTATTTTTTAAATGGTCTGATCAGGGGAGGAGTCTAATTCTAATGTCAGCTATTGCTAACTATCTGTGTAACCTTTGCACATCATTTACACTTCCTATCTGTTTCCCCACCTGTAAAATGGGGTAATGACTGTCTGCCTCAGATGAAATGATAACTGAATTCAGCAACTTAAATTCAGGAATAACTGAATAATGCTTATAAAATGGTGTGAAGATGAAGTAAAAGACTGGAAACTGCAAAGCACAACAGAGATCTTTATCATCACTAATTTCTGCAAATGATGTGTTTTGGTACCAAATGTTAATACCGATTATTACTTCTCTGAAGAGATTTCAGTAAGAATGAAATACTAAAACTGAACTGGAAAAGCCTAATCTTATGAATATTCGCACCACATGGGATTTCCATTTCAGTGCTAAAATGGTTTTCTCCTAATTTGGATTGATAGCTAATGTTTATGTGTAATACATGCACATAGCGCATCTCTCCATGGTGAAACGGTAATGCAAAGAAATTATGACGCTGATGAGACAATTTTCAGACTGGGAATAGAAAAGAGGTCTCTTGACTCACTAGTTTAGTAGCCAATTCATGGACAGTGCTGTTTTTTTTTTCTAGCATGAATCATGATATCAGTTCATGGATTAAGAATTGATGTTTCTTTTGGAACTAAAGTGCATCATAAAAACAATTATTTTGAAACAGTTTTAAAAATTGTAACATTAGCAATACTGAGATTTTACTGTCAGCATATTATAGTTAGAGAGCACCCAAAAAAGAGACAGCAAAGCAATGAATAACCTTGTAGAACTTTCCCCCCTATAATTGCGAGTTTTGTTATTCTTGAAGTTTGGACTAAGTGGGCAATCCATTGGAGTTAATTGTTTTACAAACATTTGCCAGTGACAGCACCCATTCAAATTTGTGGATTATTAAAGGATGGTTTTGGAGCAGGTCCAGTAATGGAAGTGAAAAGATCATTAGAAATAATGAAATAATTAATCAGAAGAACAATGTTATCATCTGTTATGCTTGCTTTGGGATTCCTATTTTATAACGCCACTTTATAAGGGCAGTGGTGGTTATTTGACTTCATACAGTACCGTAAAAATACCACCAACTGGTGTATTTGTAAATGGTGTAAGCCTGTTTTTTTTTACATGTTAAATGTTATACTTGATCTTTTCCACCTTTTTTCTAAGATGTAGACACTCCTTTCTCTATCACTTACACACCTGAAAGGTTTAGCATAGGTTTTATTTCATTAAAAATTAATGTACAGGTGGGGTCCAGTTCTGCTTCTGTTGAAGATGCTGAGATGTGTCCTTGACCATTTGAGACCTGAGCAGACCCATAATCTGAGGGTCTATCCCAGCAATACCCTTATTGAATAAGATTGTTACCACAAAAAAATCATTCAGAAGCTGATCCCACAAAACTGCTGAGCACCCTCAAGCCAGAACTCAACCTCTCTTTCTGCCCCCAAAATAGTGATTTTTTTTTTTTTTGGATTGTACCAAACACAATGACTGTGAACTGGCCATACCACCAGTTTTTTATGCTGATGACTTGCCCCTTCATGTTACCAGCCCAAGTTTTTTAGGGCATGTAATTTCCCTCATCTCACATTGAGGGTATTTTTGCTGCCATGCACCTGACCTGAAAAAAAAAAACATTTTCCTTGGTTTTTCCATTTTCATTGGTTTTACTTGGTTTTCCATTTTCATTGGTTTTTCCTGTAGCTCATCTTGGAACACCATAAAATACATATGAATGGTTATCCTGGGATGGCATCATTGAACTAATGGCAGAGAAGACAGAGTGCATTCAGCCACTCACTAAACCCTGATTAAAAGGATGTGTGTACAAGTCAGTCCTGGGGTATTTCTGTTCTGGGACAAATGGGCACAATTTGTTCAGGGTCAAATTCGACATCTGTTCCTAGCCTTCAATTTTCTTTATAAAAACATTGCCAACAGGTTGCAGGAGATAGGGCTTGCTGTTGTGGAACATGACAAGCTCTCGAAATAACTGGGTTTGTTTGCTGCTACATCATTGGGACCTTTGCTAACATATTCTCTTACAATACTTTCTTTCTCTTGCCCAGTGTCAGTGAGACCCCATCCTTATTTAAGTGATATTGTCAATCAGTAGCAAGCACTGAACAAAGAAAATATGGCTACAAATGCATTCTCACTTACTCTTACACTTACTTTGTTAAAAGATGCGAATGTTAGAAATATGCATTTGGATAATTTATCTCATTCTTTGATAGTAAGTGGAGAAAAAGTATTAAAAAGTTATCATTAAGGATTTCTTTAAAGCATTTACTGTATGGTCTTTAGGGGGAAATAGTTTTCTAACATCACCTAGATATCTGGAAATCATAGATGTAGATTTTTTTCAAAAATATTTGAGCGCCAGCAGAATATGATTAGAGTAGCTGGCATTACACAGGCAGCCAGGACAGCTGAACAGATGGTTAAAAAAGCAAGAAAAAAAAAAAATCAAAGTTCATAGTTGAGAAAAGGTCCCCCTGACATTCAATATTAGAGACAACAGTGGCTGTTAATAAAGCAGAGCTAATTCTATAGCAAGGAGTGAAATATTATTTAATCAGCAGTACTTCATACATAATTCAATTAACTGCCTTCACTCATCAGTATTAACGAGAGCTGGAGCTTGGATTAATGTGCTAGAGCTTCATAACGGCACTCCCAGCCTACCTAAATGGTGCCAAAACTTAATAAAGTACTGCCAATCAAATTACAGTATCTGGGCCCAGTGCATCAATGCGCTGATATTACAAATCATCCCGTGCTCTCATCATTGTTTGCTAATTCTTTAATTATGCTGATCTCTGCACTAAACTGTTTAATTAGTGTACAATGGTAGAACAAGTAAGATTGCCTCCTGCTTTCTTGAATATCTATATTTAGGATCAAGTAAACAAGATTGAGTTTTAGAGCTAATAATTTAGCTTGAAGTATCCAACTGTTTTCATATATATATATATATATTTAAATATCTCCATGTTAATTGTAGGTTTTGCATTGAATTAGAACTGCATAAGGAAATGTCTATTAGTCAGAAAACTGAGGCCACCAGATTCACTTTGCTCTTGTTCTTAAGCACACTTCAATTTGGGTTTATGCTTTCCCACTTAAACATGGCTTGTTTTTTCTCATTATGGGTTTAAAAGGACTTGGCTTTGGATGTATGGCTTCCTCCAAAGGTAGCACGATGTACAAGGGCTACCAAAAATAAAAGAGGTAAGAAGGATGAAGGTTTCAAAAAAATGTTGAGACTGCCTCACTACTATGGGAAGTTTTCAGAACTTGATGGTGCTGACTAACAGCAGGGGAAAAACCAGGGCAGCTGGGGAAATATCATGCAATGGGTCGCTTTGTTTGGGAGGCATTTGTGGAGCCCAGTGTAGAAGACTGCTG
>NW_005841938.1:1802712-1813727 GCF_000455745.1 Alligator sinensis | reverse complement strand
CCAGCCTAATAGAAGACTAGGGCAATCTTGCCTTCCCCTTCTTGAACCAACCTTTCCCCCCATTTCGGGAGGGATTCTGCACTGCAGGGCAGGCAAATATAAATGCCACACTCCTTCAGCCAGGGTGAACTGAGTCTGTGCATATGACATGTACTTGGACCCATTTTCCTGAAAAGTCACACCAAATGCTGAAAGGTTCTTTAAGTAAGTACATTTTTAAAGGGTTGCCATCTGTCAACCGAATCAGGATGAGATAAATAATTTCCTTTAGGAGTTACTAGGGATGTGCAAAGCAGACCCTGTTTGATTTGGATTCGGCCCGAATCAGGGAATGATTCAGTTAGTTGATTCGAATCACTGTCCCCGATTCGGTTCGGCTGAATCTGAAGATTCGATGCTGATTCGGAGAATCAGCAATTCAGACATAGACATGGCTTTAAAAGTTTTTTCTACATACCTTGAGGTAGCAGGCAGTTCGTGATCGCTGCGATGCTGGGGCGCATGGAGTGTCCTACGGCTGGGGGTGTTCTCCAAGGGGCTTGGGTGGGGGGGGGGGGGGGTGGCCTCCACGTGCTCAGCATCGAACCAGGAAGTGCATCGGAAATACTTCTGGTCCACTTCCAGGTCTGCCAGGAGCGCGCTGGGGGCCCCCCTGCACCTCCTCTGCTCAGTGATCAGCCACATAGGGACCCTGGATGCCCAACCCAGACCCAGGAGGTACCAGTCACCGAGCCAGGGGAACATGGGAGCCCCCCTCTGCACACTCCCTGGTGAACCCAGAAGGGAACCAGAAGTGCTTCTGGTCCACTTCCGGGTCTGCTGCTGGTGCACTGGCGAGCCCCCGTGCTCCTGTGGGACACTCTTTGCGCCCCAGCATCACAACGTTCATGAGCTGTCTGCTACCTAGAGGTATGTAAAAAACAAAAAAACCCAAAAACCCCAAAAAACATTTAAAGCCGTCTCTGTGTCCAAATCTTTCTGAATTGATTTTGAGGGTTCCAATTCAATTGAGAGAGATTAAAGGGTCCTCTGATTCGATTTGGATTTGGATATTTGGCCACTGAATCGGGCCAGATCTCTGCCAAATCGAATTGGGGACCAAAGCTTCGCGGAGTCCTAGGAGTTAGGAGGAAAACAGCAAAGATTTGTATAGCCCCTTTCCTTCTGAGGACAGTGGATGGACGAGGGATGTCAAAGGAATTCAAGAAGACATTCTTTAGAAATACAAGAAGCCCAAACATTGGTTTGGAGAAGGTTTTGGGAAATGAATTTGGAGCTATAGATCAGCCTAAAATGTGCATGAAGGAGACCATGTTGAGAGGTCCAATCGAGTTCAGGTCATACTTCACTGGGCTTTAATTGGTGATTACTTTCACCCGGAGTGCATGACATCCAAGGTGAATATAGTGATGTCAAGCCCTAGGAGAATGACCCTTTTGCTCCCTCGTTTCACAGCAGAACATACCATCCAGCACTGAATTCCTAGACTGGTGTCACTTTATGGTAACATCTGAAATGAATGTGGCCTCGCATCTAATGTGGATAAATGAGGATTGTGAAATTTAGGACGGTATCTAAAGAGAGAGAGAGAGAGCACATGGAGCTCTGAAAGAGTTGAGGAACTAGGTCTTTGAAATACTGATTAAGGAGGAGAGGGATATCTGGTGCTGTGCAGTGAGAAAAAGGGACTATTAAACGATTTTGAAACGTATCCAAAATGTAAGGTGTGAGGAAAGGTTGATATTTGAAAACTAAGAGATTAAGAAGTACAGGAGAGCATTATCATATGGTGCAATTCAGCATGGCATTATTGACTTTATTGCAACCACACCAGTTTGGAATCCGACTCTCAGCTCTGGGTTTTGTCTTTTTGTATTTGAAGACCCAGAATTAAAAAAGAGTCTCCAAGAAATTTGGTGGCAGCAATAGATGGGTGAGAATTTCCTGAAAATGACATTTAAAAAGCGTTGAAACCATGTGTTCAAGAAATTATGAATCATTTAGACTGCCTTGAAATGTGTTTGCAATCATACATGTATGTTTGTATACATAATCTACTTTGCAGTAGCTATCAAGATGGATTATTTGAACAGCTCAGTTTCATTCTAGAGACCAGATAAATTGTTCATATTTTCAAAGGAGTTCAGTACCCAGAAACTCTTACTGTTCTCAGTGGGAGTTAGGGGTGCTAAGCAATTTTAAAGATACCTAAATACCATATTTACTTGAGTGTAAGACAGGGTTTTTCCCCTCTCCCGTCAGCATGGGGAAAAGCATCCTTGGTCTGAAATTCGCATGCAGGATGGGCAGGGGGGCAGAGGGCTGGCGATTCAGCCTGGCATCATTGACTTTATTGCAATCGCACCAGTGTGGTGTGGCTTTGGTGCTGGGTTGGGGCCAGAGTCAGACCCACAGCAGCCTTCTGCCCCTCTTTACTGTTAGGTCCAGCTTGGCTCATGCTGGGTTCCCTCCCAGGCATGGGGCATATGGAAACTGTCTCCTGCCCAGCCAGTCAGCAGTGCCAACACTGCTGCATGGCTGGTAGGTGCCATACTTCCTTGTGGTGTGCTCCAGAAGGAAATGCAGCCTGAGCAGCATCTGACAGTAAAGCCGGGGGCGGGGAAAGAGGGGAGAGAAAGAGGCAGACCATGGGGAATAGAGGAGAGGGGCAGAGACTGTGGGGGTGCAGGAAGACTGCAGGGGTAAGTAGGGCGGAGGGGAAAGGGGCCAGCTGACCTCCCCCACCCCATCCACCCAAGCCACTGCTTTCCCTGCTATAGCAGTTGTGGGGTGGGAATTTAAGAAAACCTTCCAATAATTAGATTCTATACCTGGAAAAATTACAACCAATGATTTTGTGTATTTTTCCATATACAGCATCTGATTATTGGGGGGGGGGGGGGATCTTAAATTCAGGGTCAACTTAGAGTTGAGTAAATCTAAGTGCCGTTTAGTGAACTTCTGAAAATCTGGTCCTCATTATCTTTTCTGAACGTAGAGCTAGAGGTTGGATCATTTACATAAAGTTGGAAATTAAAAAAAAAACCAAATAAATAAAAAACTTCTAACTACTTGACTTAGATTCAGAAAAAAGGACAATTCAAAGAGGCTTTGAGTCATGTAAGTAGTGTACATTATTGAATTCAATAGAGAGGAGATGTACTTCACAATGACTAATTTATCTGGGTTTGAGAAACTTCTGTTAATGTATGGGATAAAGGGTTGATCAGCTACTACAATAGGCTGATACAAGAAAGAATGTGCATTACATTGAATTCAGAATTTGTCTGGGGACAGGGGAAAAAAAAAAGTATCACTGGAAGTAATTGTTCAAATAGCAAACACAGAGGAGATGGCTACGAATGGGCTAGACCAGAGTGTTTTTCAATAGTGGTTACATTTGCTGATGACACAAAAAGCTGACAGCAAACACAGAGCTATTGAATTGTGAACGATCTGGATAAATATGGTTTACAAAGGTGAATAATGTTGTGTGCAGTATATTGTAGCAGAATAGAATATAGCACTTGGAATGAAGGGGAGCATGGAAAATTACATATAAAAAGACATATTGGAAAACACAGACAGGGAGATAGTCAGCTGAGGAGATGCAACAGTGGTATAATAAAGCCCTCCATAGTGCTTTGGAATGGATTGTGCTAGCAAAATCAGCACTTTCAGCTGTGTTTTTTAAAACGTAGGCCAAACCCTAGACCCCTTACTCAGGCAAAGCTCCCACTGCAGTTTATTTAATACATTTCAAAGCAAAAAGATTGCATCAGGTCATCTAATTTGATCTCCTATATATAAAGGCCAATAAGGGGCATTTAACTAAAATGCATCTTCCATCAAGCTACCCCCACCATCACCAGATGGACCTGATTTGATTCGTATTGATTTGATTTGAAGACATTGTGGGATAGGGAATCTACTGTTTTCCTTGATAATTTCTCCCAATGGATAGTTTCCCTTACTGTTTGCCAAGTACACCTTCTTTCTAGTTTGAATTGGTTTAGCTTAACTTTCCAGCCACTGGTTCATATTAGGACATTTAACTTGCGGTTAAGAAGCACCCTATGACAGGTGCCCCATGACCAGCTGATCTCTTGATCAACTGAAGCTGAATCTGAGTACAAGGACTGAAGGATCAGTTTTCCACTAAACTGAATTTGGCCAATATAATGAATGGTGGAGCAGTCATAGAAAGCATAGTCACAGGCTTCTGTATTTTGTGTTATATTAAAATGAATATTTTAATAGATCATGGATGTAAAGCAGATAAGCCATGTTAAAAACAATGTCAACCAAACTCAGGGATTTGTCTATAAATGTCTAATTCAAAAGTTGCCTCTCTCTTACCTTACCATACAAGGATTCATTTCCTTTTCTTTTTTAAAAAAAAAATCCCACTAGGAAAATCATGCTAAAATATTCAAATAAGCCAGCAAACAAAAATATGTAATTCATAATTAAAAATCCAGGCAATGAAGAGTTTGCTTTTCTAAGGATCAGGCAGGAACAGCTGCATTTGGTGGCAAAGGACTTTAAGAGCAACTGGCACAAATTCAGTGAATGTTTTACAGAGGAAAGGCGTCTTAATTTCATGTCTAGTCTAATGTTCAGTCTCTGAATTAAATTCAGTATCTTTATATAAGTATAAGTGAAGGAAAAGGATCTTGCTGAATTTTGCATCTATTTTCTTTGCCCATTGTCACCTGCTCACATATATTCAGTAGTCAGAGAAATGAATAGCTGCCAAATTCAGACCTGTCTAGAATTTTTTTCTTGGTACAGAATTAGAAATAAGATTTTCTAATCATTTTTAAATGACCCTTTACAAGCAATAAGAACTAGGAACAGAGCAAGTAGGAAAGAGATGGAGAAGTAACAAGAAGAATTAAAATAAGTCATTCTGGCAATTTGGAGGGATTTCAGTTATTTTCATATGTTACACCTCGTACATCACTAAAATTGAGAAGTGTGTGAAGGATACAAAGCTAAATAAACATATGAATTTCCATAGCTTTATCTTAAAGAACCCTGCCCCCCCACCTTATTTTTTTTTTTAAATCTCTGGTGCTATTATGGTAGTATTAAGTGTTATCTATAGGATTGTGTATCCTGCATTACTTAAATTGAAGAAACAACTGTTCAAAGATCTTTGAGAGAGGGCTTAGCTAGAATGGCTTAGAGATGGAAAAGGGAGGAGTGTTAAAGCCGAGAGCAGCCAGGAGTTACAAGCTAGTTATCAAGATTTCAGCTACCTAATTAGTGTCATGCACCAAAAAATCTAAACTTGCCTAGATGATGTTCTCTTAAAATCATGTTCTGATGCACCTTAGGGAGTTTTAACCTTATGAAGTGGTACTAAATACGGTTGATTCCTCAATATCGTGTCATATGTTTTCTGTAAAGACACTACGGACCTGTCCACGGAGAGTGCTGTCCATGGTGCCGATTTGTAATTTTACGCTATCTTGGGCTTGTGAAATGTTTGCAACAGGAATTTATGTAAGATGCGCTGCATAGAGAGGGGGCAAATTTCTTATCTCCCTGTTTGTCACTACATGGGTACCCACAGCCTTCCTGATACTGGAGAAAGTTTTTGGGGATCTCCAGCCATAAAACAATACCATGTTCATTTAGGGGCAGATTGGGGCTAGTGTTACATCTAAAGCCAAGATGACACGGCCTCAACTTGTCATCCAAGCTAACAAGGGATTAAAAAAATGGTAAATTGCTTCCCTGGAAAGGGGGAGGAGAACAGCTAGTATAGTATACAAACTACAGTAGCTACAAGGGCTGTGTCCACACGAGCATGGACATTTGGTTCTCCAGGGACCGTAGGTAGCGCAAGGCTGGGGCTTAGCCCTCCCAGATGCAGGCATCCCCGGTGTGGGCAGCTGCAGCGAGGTGCGGGGTGCATACAGAGATGAGCAGCCAGAGGCTGCAAGCAGCTGGAAGCTCAGCCTGGCCAGGCCAGATGTGGAGCAGCACCTAGCAAGTAAATGTGTGCATGGGAAGGGGTGCAGGGGAGCACCGGCAGTGGGGTACATAACCCAGCCCATAGCAGCAGCCTGCTTCTACCCCACACACAGATCAGGGGGGCACATGCCCCTGCGCATGCCCTGGGGGTGCATGCAGCTGCAGGAGCTCTCCCCCCATACCGAACAAGCTGCCTGGGCATCGAGCATCCAACAACCTGTCCCGGGGCCCCATTCACCCCAGCCCCTGCCCCTGTCTCTGCCCCATTCCCTCCCTCATTGTGGGGGCCTCAATCTGCTCCCTTCCTCCCCACGACAGACTTGCTTGCTGCAGGGGTGTGTGTGCGCATACATCTACTTAGCCCCTCCAGATCATGTTTTCCTCCTCCACCTATGCTGGGGACAACTAGCAGCAGCACACCTTGTGCTGCCACTAATTGTCCGCAGGGAATGCCTGTGCCACGTGCCCTCTGGCATACAGCAGGCTACCCTGGGTGGGGTAGGGGAGGCTGGGGCCAGCAGCCTTACCTGGGGTCCTGGGGCTGCAGCAGCAGCGAGCCTGCCACTTGGAGCCTGGCAAGCAGCCAGAGTGAGTCTCTAGCCGGACAGGTTTGGTTTTAAGCAGCATGCGCTACCCCTGAGCGTGCCACTCCACTTTATTTATTTATTTATTTTTTTGGATATCCAGGGGTCAAAAAACTAAACAAAACAAATCCCCCCCGCCAAAAACCCCACCCCACCCCACGCTGCTTCCTTGCAGTGCGGTGAACACCTGAATGTGTGCAATGTGGCACCACAGTTGCATTTGAAGCACCACATACAGCACGACCGCAGCCAAGAACTTCAGTTCGAGTCCCCCTGTGGGTTTAATTCCAAGTGCAACTTCGCTGCCTACTTTCTGCGTAGACTGTAGCTTAGGCAGAAGACTCTAGCCCTCAGCCAAACACTACCTACTATCTATTTTGACTCCATAAGACAAAAGATTATATATAATGGCTACAAACAAGCCATAGAAAGGAACCTGTGAAGCATTTTAACAAAATGACTAGGTGTTACTTGAAAGTTAGTTAATGAGTCCTCACTTGACTGTAACTTCTGTGTTCTATTTACCTGTCTAAAAAATGTCTTGAGTTGGAGATTTTGTAATCACTAAGCACTTCAGAAACCTTGAAGAGTTGTAGTGATGACTACTGCAGCCTTTTACATTATCTAATCTTTGTGAACTGTTTTATCCAAGTATGCTTCATACAGACCTTTGATTTAAAATGCATCAGAAGAGACTTGAGCCAAAGATAACAGTGATTGCCAACTTCAGATAATTCCAGAGAGTAAAACATTTTCCAGTTGTTGTAATGTGTGAAGTTTCTACATCAGTAAATTATAGTTTATTTTTAAGGGAGAGAAACTGAAGACTTAGCTCTTCTACTCTTCATCAGCTCATTTGCAATTTGATTTTAAAAAAGGAGCAACAGAATTTTGTAACTAGCTTTTGCAGAAATGTAAAATTGGAAGGAAATTTCAGGAACAGTAGAAATAATTTAGCATTAGACTGGATTGTATGCAGGTATGTGTGTGTGTGCATGTGCACATGAGTGAGCGAGCAAGCAAATGAGTGGATTTTTTTTTTTTCAGATGTATTTTCAATGGGGAGGGTAGGGGGGAATCCATTTTGGAGGAGGCTGAAGCTTTTTGTAACCTCGGTTATTTCAGCAAATAGATTCAGCCTAAGAAGGGAGAAATATCTGAGAAGTCTTACTATTTTTTTCAACATTTTCAGAACAAAGTACTTGAATTTGTACTTTGAAACCACACTTTTATTTAAAATTATACCTACATTGTCTAAAAAAGAAAAGGGGGGTGTGGAGGGAGAGAGGGGGAAAGGGAGAGGGACCTCAAAAAACAAGGGGCTTAGGTTGACTTAACATGCCGTTAGTTCCCCTCCAGTGAAAAAATGACACATTTGGAGTTGGTCAAAAGCAAACTTTGTCCTGTTTTGTTCTCTTTGACACCAAATGGAAAATCTGTTTTTACTTATAGTTCCACTTGGATTCCATTTAGATTTGCTCTGTGTTTCTGAACTTTTGTTGAAATCAGATGCTTGCTTTAAATTATTGCTTTAATTTTTTACACTGTATTATCAATTTATAACATCTTCCTTGTTTTGAGGCTTTTCTTCCTGTAGACTTTTTGTTTTGGTGAAGCTGCTGTAATTTTCAATAGCAAACTAAGAAATACTGTCATTGAAATTACAACAAATTTCCAGTGGAATGGCTATAACTTTAATTTATGATCATATCTAGTCACTGGAATAACATTGTACCACTGGGAGAGCAGCCACTTTTAATGGTATTTAAATATCTTATATGTTTAAGTGAAAAAAGACAGTTAATTTACATCTAGGGATAAGAGTGTGGAGCAAATCACTGGGTCAAACCCAGAGAGATGTTGTATGGGCCATTTGCTTTAATAAGTTAGCCATACTGGGACTACAAACCCCTCCCCCCACAACACGTTACTGTTATTGTATGTTGGGTAGCAGATTGGTGCTAAGTACCCAGAATTTGTCATTATGTTAGCTTTGCTCGCTTCCTTCGGTACCTTAATAGATATATCAACCACCATGGCTGACAACAGCTATTAGTATAGAATAGGAAGATGAAACTACCCAATGACAACTGCCTAACTAGGGGACTCAAAGATGGGGCTTTAATTGAAAGCAATCAAATAGTATGTGCACCAACCTTAAGACTATAGGCAAATAGTATGTGCACCAACCTTAAGACTATAGGCAAATAGTATGTGCACCAACCTTAAGGCATTTTGTCTGACTACACCAACTATACAAGTAAGAATACAGAAGATGAAGATAAGATTAGTAATAAAAGCCAGGGGGTTTCATGGTTCTTTGTTCTTCGAATTAATGTTTGCTGTTTAGTTAGGTTGAAAAACTTCCATGAAATGAGCTCATTCCCAGTGCTTTTTTTTATTTTTTTCTTTCTTTCAATTCACCTGGTTGTATCTTTTTAACTTTAAAAGGAGGTGTGGGGACTGGAGTGTATTAGCTACTGCATTTACCATACGGTTACAAAAGTGCTATTGTCATTTCTCCTGAAGTTCAATGTAAACCAGGACAGATGAGCAAGATTTTTGACTGCCTGCCCAAGTAGAGCGCAAACAAAATTTGTCATGGTTCTTTGAAAGGCAGGTGAAAGACTAAATTGCTTGGATTTCGGAGTTATCTTTCTTCAAATTTCTCTTAGAGTTTGTGTCTATTACGATAAGTCAAGAGAGATCTTAGAGTTTTGCCTTCACTCTCCAACTCTCAGCAACTTATTCTCTCTGTGTTGAAGGCTGGTGTTTTCTTTCCTTTATTTAGTCAACCCATATACTGAGGAAAGCAACAGGGAACAGACCACTTGGATATTGCAGTTGTGATTTGTGGAGACTGATTTTACTAGGGTTTAATATGATTACTAATTTAGCTTTGGCAGCTTTGTAGTAGAGAGTTTAAATAGACAAGGTTGCTGAATGCAGGTAATTTGCATATAATGAACAGTATGGGTGCGTCTACACACGTGCTTTACTGCACATTAGACTAACCCTAGCCCCCCCATGAAGCCTGCCTGCCTGATCTGCATGAGGACTCTGTGCTTCCCTCCACGGCTGCGGTGCCCTCCGGGACCACCCGAGCTGGGTGCCTGCTGACAGGTGCCGCCGGGGGGGGCGGGGGCGTTAAAACCTACCACTTCAATTTAGGGCGAAGTAAACCCCCGTTATGTCTACACATGCCCTACGAGTTTTAAAATCCTTAAGTCCACGGTGAGCTGCACTTAAATTCTTCTAATACTGAAGATTTTGCAACGTTTCAGTACTAGTACGTAACTGCCTTTAATAGCCTGAAAGTTCTTCCTAATATTCAACTTAAAAGTTTCCTGGTTTTAATTTAAGCCCATTACTTTTTTTTCACTCTTTTGGACACAGAGAAGAGTCAAATCACCATCTTTCAAAAAAACAAACAAACCAAAAACGACTTCTTTTTGTATTTGAAGACTTAATCATCCTCTTACCCTCAAGTCTTCTCTTTTCCAGACTAATTACTTCTTCTCTGTTGGGGATAGTCTTCAACCTAGAGCACAGCTTTTCTGAATTTCACTCATTTCACACTATAGTTTAACGTAAACTTCCTTAGAAAAATTTAAAGGAAAGGCAAAAGGTAAAAATAACTGAAGAAATTAAGGATAGAAGCAAAGCCCTCTGAGGTCAAAGTAAGGTGTGGGTTAGATCTTAAAAGAACCAAAATGGACAAGTGTGCAAGCAGCAATATCGTTTTTTCTCTCTCAGATGTGGATTTGTTTTTAGTCATCTCTTCCCTCCTGTGTTTTCAACTCCAGTAAGTATTACTCCATAGGTTTTATGCCTCCTCCCTCCCCCCCCCCCCTTTTTTTTTTTTTATACAAAACCCAGAAGAAATATAATATTTTGGGGTAAGTTGTCAGCAGTATATATTGGGAGAAACTCATAACTTCTATTATTGTTGTAGGGAATTGGGAGTGTAACAATATTTCTAGTGCATTGAAAACTGTCACGTTTTGTATTGGCTCTCCAGCAGTAAGCTAAAATATTGTCATATTTTATAATTGCAACAGCTTCTTGCTTCCTGCCTGGTTAAAGTTGCAGTAATTCAAATATTGTTTTCATGTTAAAGAAGACATAATTATTCTTCTGAAGATAAAGTCAATCATTCCCTTTTAAACAGTATGTCAGGATTTGGGAAGAGTAGTTTCAGCCGTTTGGACTTACGCCAGGGCTCAGCTTACTGTTATGGTCACCACCAGAATGGCTGATTTTTCATGGAATTTGGTCTTAACTTCTTATTTTACAATTTAGCAGGGAACTAAGGAAGACCAAGAACAATACTGAAATCATTTTGATTTCATTATGCTGGTTAACAAACTGTCACCTCTGTTGTTGGATATATTTAATCAGCCAGCCATAGTAAACCCATTAAACTGGAATGTAGGTGTTCAAATC
>NW_005841938.1:1779555-1802681 GCF_000455745.1 Alligator sinensis | reverse complement strand
AGGAATGCCTGCAATTAAAATAGCATTTGCAAAGTGCTTTTGAACATGAACTGTGCTGTAAAAGCACTGGATTAGTGGTAGCATTTATCAGCTGCGTGGTGCCAGAGTCTAGCTGTTTTGATGTTGTAATTTTTATAGCAAAGAATCATCAACATCTTGTCCAGGAGGCTTTTTTTTAAAAGCTCCCTCCCTTGCATAATAAATGTAATAGTTCCAGTTTCTCAGAGGATAGGTTTATGCAGTTGTCATAATTCAGTGTTTTTTGGGCTCTTCCCCTCCCTCCTTTTCCCAAAGTAGTGGCAAAGCTGTGACACAGATTAAGCAAAACTCACCCTTTAAGCAACTGTGAGATCATTGTTTAAACCTATATGCAATTGTTGGATGTATCACCCAAAAATATTATTTTAACTGTCAAAATGTAGTTACAAGAAATGTTGGGGGTCAGGTTAGAAATTGTTCTGTTAAAAGAAGCCCTTTTCAAATTTTTCCACATTTTAAAGTTGCCTTGAACCTTTTCCCTATGCATGGCCATAAATTTCTTGTTCCATTTGGACCAAATAGTATTGCTTTCTTCTTAATCCTTAACTTGCCAAAGAGGGTATGACTTTATTTTCATGTTGCTAGGAAGGCCATCAAATGGCATATCCACAGGGTGAAATTATTAAAAAAATAAGATGCATCCTTTTCTGCTTGAAGGTCATAAATAATAAAGCCTCCAAGGCACTATCTCCTGGTGAATCTTGCCACCAAAAAAAAGTAGCTTACATTATCTTTAACACGTCCCCCCTGGACAGTATTGATACTTACTCCATCTGAGCTGTAGCAGATTCAGGCAGAGAGAAAAATGGGCGGTTGTGCGCGTTCTGGCACTACAGGCCCCCGTTCTCTCCATTACAATTACTACATCGTATGTTATAGCCTACGTGTCTGTAAAAGATGGTATCAGTCCATATTCCGTGCATGACTTCTGTAGGTGCCATTTATCCCTCTACTGCTTTTTATGGAGGAGAGGAGGGTGTTGCTGTAATGCTATTCAAGCTGGAACAGTTACCTTGCATTATATTATGCATCAGTGCTGCTCTCTTTTCACCGACACAGCATCCTCGCTCTCCTGTCACTTGCCTTGAACTAAAGTGTGTCTCCATCTATTGTTCGTGGGGAAAAGTAATGTGAATGTTATTCCCAGCTCTGTCGCACGCAGCCGTTGGATCAGATGAGCAGCAGTTCAGAAGTCAGAAATTGTCTTTGGTACAGTGCTGGGTGAGTAAGAGACCAGTAGAGGAAATGAACTTATAATTTAAGGAAAAAGTAAATCAGCTCAGAAAGGCTTCTGGAGTTCAGCTCATTTCAGCCACAGTCACTGAAGCATAATTCATTTTTCAGTTAGTTCTTGCATTTTTATCAAGCTGCACAGTAAAGTTGTCTTATAGAGTGACTTGGGTGGAAATCAAATATAAGATTCCCCTTCTAACGGTTGCAACGGCGCCTTTTTCCAACTAGTATGCTAGGAATACGTTGCTGATGTAACGCAGTTATTAATCTTTTCTGCCACCTCAGTGCAATTATTGCATTCCCACTCAAATGGGTAGCATTGCAACACAGTCCTAAATCTTACTGTATATATTCATTACCCTGGAGGAGTGTCTCTCAACTCATCTGTTGCATTGATACAGTCAGTCAGAGAAAACATGATTTAGTGGTCAAGGTGCTGGATTGGTATTTAAAAGGGTCTGTGTTGGATGATGGCTTTTCTGTATACTTCCAGAACAATCTTGGGCAAGTCGTTTGGTCTTCCAATGCATTTGAACAATGGAGTCAAGCAAATGACAATAGTAGGATGTCAGAATTATTTAAAAGGAAGAACCCGAACGCTGTGCATATTGTTCAGTGCTACAGCACATGACACACGCAAAATTGAGAGCACACTATCCGCCCTCTAGTGCAGGGGTGGGCAAAATTTGGCCCACAGGCCAGATGCAGCCTGCCAGGCCATTCTATCCGGCCCGCGGGGCCCCTAAAAAAAATATATAGAAAATTAATATTTATCTGCCCTGGGCTGCCTGTCATGCGGCCCTCGATGGCTTGCCAAAACCCTGTGCCCAAAATAATTGTCCGCCCCTGCCTAGCGACTAGGTTTAGATGATTAAATGATTCTGAGAGTAGTTGAAAAGCAAATTAATTGATCATTTAATTTAGGTAGTGGTTCCAGCATTGTTAAAATGCATCTGACAGTCTAAACAGACACCAAATAATTGAGGCAGTATAATTTAAATATCTTAGCACCAGTGATCTGGGGGTTTAATTTACTTATTTATTGCAGTGACTGCTACTGTCCTTTAAGCAATATATTCAATGAGAACGATGTGACAGTGAAGGTCAGATTCTGTGTTCTGTGCCTTTATGAGGCAGGCCTTGCCTGCAAAGGTCAAAGGCAGAAAAGGAGTAGGTCTGTTGGTGCTTTAGTCTGTCGTAGCTGCTATCACGCTCCCAAGCTGAGCTAGCACGTGTTGCTTGGAGTATGAGGGATCGACTGGATCTTTCTGTCCGCCATCCTTGACCTTCTACTACATCCAAATCCAGTTCTTGCGCTTCACTGCCATGGTGCCTTTGCAGGCTCCAGCCGTTCTTAGCCCTGTAAATCCTACTGCACAATCTCCAGTGTGCCCAGAGGTCTACTTGACCACTAAGAAGGTAGAGACCATGCCCTTAAAGGTTATTTGAAATAATTAAGCAAAAACTTTTACATTTAAATAGCTTGAAGGCATATTTTCTTTTTTGTCTTCTTAATCTGAGTTTTCCAGTATAGCAGGAGAGACTATTTTGGGAACTTTTTCAGCTACCCTTTTCTCTTTCTAGGTTTGCAGAACATTTTGTAGAAACTAGCTGCTCTGGAAACTTCCAAGTCAAATAAGAAAAAAAAAAACCCACTCGTACCATTAAATATAGATTTAGATGAGTATTTAAAAACCTCCGCCATAGTCATGTGAAAACCAATATATTTGCAAAATGTTTCCTTACTGACAGCAGAACTCAGCAGTTTGTCTTGCTCTTTCTTTCTCCAAAAGCAGTCTCAGCAACTTTACCAAGGTTGTCTGGAAGCTCAGGTTCACAGCTGGGTACAAAAGCTGCTCACCAGAGTGCAGTCACATTTGTGGATTTGAAAACAGAAATTAAATAACGGTGAAACAAGATCCTGTAGTTGTCAGACATGTGGTGTCATTGAGCGAGATGTGCCTAGAAGACGTAAGTGGTTGTGTTGGGGTTACCTTGCAGAAACCGTAGTTAAATTTGTGGAAGTTCTCTCTAAAGACAGAGAACCCATTTGATTAACGTCCTTAAACCAACATGTGGCATTGTCCTCACATTAAAGATAATCCAAGTGTCATAAGGATCTTGAATTAATGCACCTGAATAAATTCCTTTGCATGTAAACTGATCCTGCTTTGCTTTAAATAGCCATTGCACTGTTGTATTTGGAAAGGCAGACTGCTACTGGGTTTGTAAGCGAGCAGGGATAGGAGCTTTCTTCTGTTATTTCACTCACTTGCTGGCAGTAAATAAATGCGAGTTTCTAGTCATTTTAGAGATCTGCAGATCGATTCATTCCAGCTCAGGTCTCACTGCATGTTGGCACTTCTTATCTATTAATATTAATAAAATCCATATTTGGAAGGCAAGATGTAGCCATGAGCCAAGTACATCTGACTGAATTTTTAGAATTCAGTGCCCAAAATTAGACAGCTACATATGAAGTCCAGTTTTCAAGGAAAAAATGACTAGTCCCCACTCCCACTGTAATCAGTTCTTCTATATTTCAGAAAATTAAGTCATGTGTTTTGTTATGCAACGGCTCTAGGCACCGCTAAAAGTGATGGTTTTAAATAGCGTTCATTAGAATATTTTTTTTTTCAGTTTTTGGGTGCAATAAAAAAATTATTAAAAATGATAAAGACTGCATCAGCTAGAAACTCTTCCCAACTTAGTCATCCTTTCATCTCATTGGAGAAAAATTATGGGAATTGATGAGTTGGGAGGGGAGGAGGAAGCACCAGGAGAGAACAACTTCATTAGGTCTCGCATGTGGTTCACAAATGTAGCTTATGCAGAGCAATAGGGGAATGAAAAGCAAAAGAAGGCTCAGTAAGAACACCTCGCCTCTACTTCTCAAACACAAAGTGGTGGCTCATCTTTGGATTGTGCAAGTAGATCAGAATCAACCAAGAAAGTGTGTAAAGTCCAAGTGGCCTCTCACCATTCAGCTGTTCATGCCTAAATCCTTAAATGCACCCAAAAATGGAAGCCAGTGAAGTCTGCAGGACAGAGCCATCGCGTGCTCCACCTGCATAACAGGTTACCATGGAAGCAAGGATGAAGTTACGCCGAGCTGAAACTTCAGACTCTTTACAGATAATAGGCCTAACTAGAGTATTTTTCAGGGGACTAAATCTGAAAGCAGTAATAGTAAAGTTAAAAAGTGATGAGATTTGCACTAGATGGGAAGTGCTGAAGCCTCCTTTCAACCGCAACACTCTCAGATAAATGAACTCTAATTTAGTGCCACCTCTAGAGAGAAAATAATGAACTATTTTCCGTGCTTATCTGTACCCTCCAGTGGCATGGACAAATGAACTTGCGGGCAATGCTCGAGACACCCTGGCTTGTTTATATCTGGAAACTTGTTATCCTAAAGCATTACCAGATCACCGCAAGCTAGTTTAATCAGAGCAAGTCTACTGTGCCTGAAGTTTGACTATTGCCAGAATTAACAGATACAGATGCATACAACTAAAATTACACTCAAGCTGACGATTTCTACCAGCGATTGTCCTCTACGTGGAGAAGTCTGCAGTCTTACGGATTCACACCAAGCATCATGACTTCATGTCAAGCAAAAACGGTTAAAATGTCTTAGTTTTGAAATTCATAGTAGTGTTTTATGTATTAACACAGTTGTCCTAAGAACTGTGGTATCAGAGTATAGATCAAGAAGTGCCTTAGCAGAATAAATTTGCCCTACCTTTTGTAGGTTGGATTTTTTTAACCTTCTTTCATATTTTTCAGCACAAGGAACAATAATATCCAAATACATTAAAATAAAGCTGAACCTACAGAGCAGAGCTTGAATTATTGTCTGAATAAACTATCTTCCTCTTGTCTTCAAACCACAAGAGACTCAAATTACTCCATTCTTTAGCTCTTGCCTTCTATCCACACTTCCCTCTGTTGTCTAGAAAAGCTCACTCCTCATTCACACCGCTTTAAATGTCGTGCATTAGTATTCGAGCTATAGTCGCAATTAGATGCCGCAACAACAACAACTTAAAGAGCTTGCAGTTAGAACAGAAAGGATAGCAGAAGTTCGTGGCCAAGCTGGGAACAGAACCCAGTTCTCTAAGTTTCAGTCCAGTGCCCCATCACTTAGTTGATGCCTTTTCATCTTTTCTCTATTCTTCCTAACCTTCTTCTGATCCCGTCCCTGCTCTCCTCGTTCAAGCAAATGGCAGGCAATTCTGTTGCTATTGCACACTTGTTTGGCAGCTGGAGGGGGACTCGGCTGAACTACCAAATCGCTTCTTTGCTAATGCCAATCTTTGTCAGTGATCGATTCCCGAGGGGTTGACCGGGTTTGATTAGAAACTGCCAACCAAGTGGCAAGTCATTGATGTGGCTAGCTATTAGTACAAGGCTTCCAGACATTGGCAGGTATTCTGAGGAAGCCCGATGCATGACTGACTGGTGTACTGAAGCTTGGGGCCAGATTTCCACCCCCCAAAACTGTTGAACTTTGAAGGGTTTGTTCATTAAAGATCAGCACTCTGATGAACTGGCCAGGCCAGCTCCACTAAGCATCTCAGTTGCTTTTTTAACTTTGAAATCAAATTATTTTTTAATTCCCCCCACATCGGGAGCTAGCATATTCCTTCTGTGAGTTTAGTCTTTCACAACGACAATGATAGAACTGCCAGCAGCAACAAGTCTTTTTAATATTTCCCCAGATAAATACTTAAATTTGCCCTTAGGTTGTTTGTTTGGAAAGAGAAATAAGTATGCTAAAAATATGTATGTAGTTGTACTAACAACTCTTAACGTCGTATTCCTAGCAAGCAGTCCAGCCCTGCATTTGGTCACGCTTCCATCAATGGGGCCTCTTCCTGCCAATGAACACACACAATTGGCATATTAGGGAATAGCATAGAGAAGAGGCATAACAGATGGTTCATCCCTGTACATAGCGGCAACGAAAAGCCCGTAAGTAAATTTTGATCATTTTCAGTGGTTGGAAATGACCAAAATCATCTGTCAGTGCCCAGGTTAGTATATGTTAAATGTAACCCCACTGAGGCAGAAATTCTTCCCCATGATTACCCTGGTTTATAAAGGGGAAAATTAATTTCTGTGTAATGGGGAAAAATACCCATCTCTCACCTACACTGGTATTCTCAATGGGTGCAGGAACACAAGCAAATGCTTTGCAAGGTTAAAGGTTACTAATTATTATTACTAAATAGTTTTCCAAGTAATACTCTTGATTGAGGAGGGCTTAAATTATAGCTGCCCATTTCTGCATTATTAAAAGGTAAAGCCAAGAGGATATTTCAGAGCGTCTTTGTTCCAGACACAGCAGAAGATGAGCATGGTTTTGTGTCTTTCCCTGTAGTTTACATTTTTTCCCCCCTATTTTGATTTAGTGGTCTTTTTGTTTTCCTCTTTTCATTTTTGACAGAGTTGTACATCTGGGTGTGTCGTTTATAATTCTTTTACGATAAAGAATTGGGAAGTACAGAAGACAGCGGATCAAGACATATAGATATTGAACTTCCGTATAAATCCTGAATTTGGTTTTTATTCCTGACTTTAATACTGATTTGTTGGGTTAAATTTGGTTGAGTGACTCCTCTGTGTTTAAGTTTAGTCTGTTGCAAAATGGATATTATTATTTATAACTCTCTTTCCAAGGCGAGTTATGGCTTTGTAAAACACCTTGAAATTATGGGATGCAAGGCACTACTGATTATTGTAGTAATTCAGCAATTATGGTAACATGGTACTCTCTGGAATAAGCAAATGTTTTGTTTTCATTTGAATCTGATCCAGACGTTCGTCATCCTTTGTCATCACCACACAGCACTCCCCAGCAGCGTTCCCCCTCTACAGAGTATTTGACTCCCTTTAAGATAGGACTGTTGAGCCATCTCATAAAAGTACAGTTTTTTTGTTCAACCTAGTCTTCCTTTATTCTTTAAAGCTTCTCCCAGGTCGCCACCAAAATTCTGCTTAAAAGTTTAAACTTAAGTTTTACCCGGATGATTGAGAGCAGAATTGAGTCAGGTGGGGTTGTGAGCAATAATATGCAGCCAGTGTTAAATGTTTTTATCCTTTATATATGTTCCAGTATACTGGGGGGAAAAAAAAATACATCTATGTTTTTTAATCAGTCATTTAAGTAGTGATAATTACATGATTGTTGTACTGTCCAAACTCTATTTCATCTTATGTACTCTTGGTCTGTTAAAAAGGTATTAGAATATCCTCTCTTAGTTCCCAAATTTCCAAGAAATTGCACTTCCTAATATTACCATGAACTATACATTTCTGTGACCAATTACTTCCATGAATGCTATTCTACACGTTGTCATTTCTTGCGTGTCCCTGATTTATGCCTCTTAAAGTCTTTATGACTTTTCGTTTGGCTTTTATGTAGAAGCAGAGTAGGTCATGTGGTTATCCAGAGGCATTAGTATGGTAATTTTCTTGAAGTTGAGTAGGTGGAAATAATTAATGGACTGCTTTATAGGTGTATATAGATAGCTTCTTCACTCTGTGGTTTCAAGTCCCAGCTTCAATAAACTATCTTGAGATTTTATCTGAGGGACCAGGGCAAGAATAATTACTGCACAAATATCATCTGATTGTGTGGGGTTTTTTTTTTTTACTATTGCTACAATTTTAAAGCTTAAATATACAAACAAGAATCTGCTGCATGAATAAAGTATACTGTTTTTTTTATTTCAGCCCATGAATTCCAAAAATAGAGTTACTTCAATTCGGGGGGTGGGGAATTTATCACACTTTTCAAAGTTTAAGTAACAATTTTCCAAGAAGCCAACTTCTGTATATGGCAGTTTTGCTTTCACGGACTTAATTGCTCCTGTCAGTGCCATTATACTGTGAGCCTTATTAGAAAGTCATCAATTAGTAAGTTACTACTTGGCAATAAATAAGATACTGTCGTTATTTCCTAGTTTATGTAGAGCTCTGGAGTCTTAAATCTCTTATCTTTTGTACAGGAAGTCGATGCTATACAATGGAATTTTCTCCATAACGCAGCATAAGAGGAAAGTAGTCTTCCAGTATTGCAAAGTTGAATAACTGCAATTTATCAGCTTCCACTATATAGTAACTGTTTGCAGATCTTAATGATGCCGAGCAGCATATTTTAATATTTTCAAAACAGTAAAAAAAAATAAAAATAAAGCCAGGAATAAATTTTTCCAACAAATTGCTTCTCTTGCCAGGACCAAATCCTACCTTCTGATGCACATTAGACACACTGTTTATAAAAATTGGATCTCTAACCCCACCGTATCAGGTGGTCATTATAAATATCCACTTAATGCTGCAAAAATGAGTATTGTGTATCTGCTTCTGGTCTCTGCTCTGCCTTCTTTGTCATTCTGTACCTCATCTTCTCCCTCTATTGGACTGCTCTAGGCTGCCTGATATTTTATGCTCTGCTGTTGGCACACTGCTATTACCTGTCACACTGACAGCTGCAAAACAACCTCATCACGGTCCTGTACCGAAATCATTCTGTGTGTTACCAGCCCCAGAACCTAATTAATTGCAGACATCACGGAACACTCCTTCTTCCCTTTCCTTTACTGGGCCTCCCCCCTCTTTTTCATTTTGCTACTGTTTTTTGTCTGTAGGATTGTGGAGGAAGGGGGAGAAGAGAGAAAACCTGATATCAGTATATAACAGTCAGTAATATGATTCTGGAAAGCCAGACATGGAAACCACCAGGCTTGATTCCAGTATCAGGCTAGATAGTTGTTAGGTGTTAACAGTTCAGACAAAAGCCCTTGCTCTCTATGCAAGAAAGCACGCAGTAGTTTACAGTTGCCATTCATGCTTTTTTTGGTGGCTTCGCTTTTTGAACACAAGATCTTATGCCAGGATGATATGAACACAAAGCTTAGGCCAACCTGGTTGCACCTAGGATTTCCCAACTTCTTCCAACTTTAAAAGTTCTATTAGCTGTTAATACTCCTGAGCTATAGATGGCAAGAATAGTTTGGTTCACATGCCAAGCTGTGTCAGCAAAACAGTTCTACATCTCTACGTGGAAACCATAAAGCCCAGCTAAGAAAATCGACTATTGGTTGAAGGTTACATGGGAAGTATTTTATCAAGGGAACCAACATAATATTTTGCAAGACCATTAGAGGTGTAATAATGATAACCAAAGGGGCAAAATACTAGAGTTTTGTCTGACCTTCCTCTGTCCCTAAACCTCTTCTAAGTTCTCCTGTCTTCGGTGAGCGAGCAAGAACGGTAAAATTTAGCCCTAAAATTCTGACGTGTAAATTTGAGACCAGCATAAGAATTGAGAAGCCCCCAACTCTCCAATAGTCGCACTTCTGGTCACTCCTGACCAGACAGAGAGAAGTTTGCTGTGCTGTCTTCATGAGAAGCTGCCCGTGAGCAGCAGCAAACCAGCCGAGACAAGAGAAATACAGCAACCCCCTGTGTTAATAAATTGGATGTTAGGTCTCAGCTTTGAGGTTCACACCACAACACCATTTTGCTAACGGCAATGACAAAAGAATCAGTTATCTGATCTCTTGCATCAATCCTATCTAACTGAACCAAGAGACCGTCATGTCTTCCTCTCCACAGTTCAGAGTTTCCTTTAGGGCAGGAGTTCTGCTCTGAAGACAAGTTGTGAAAGTCCCTTTGTGGATCTATATCCATCTGTGCCTTACTCCCCTCTGTTGGGTGGAGGTAATAACACTTCCCTATATCACACAGGAATGTCATTTACTTGTTTTTTTGCAGGCTCTACCCAATTTATCTGTGCTAGAGGCATGATGTATAGATGTACAGAAGTCCAGTATTGCAACTGAACAGCAAAATTTGAGCATATTAATCATTAAGCCACCTGTAGGGTTAGAAGCAGAGCCCAAGCCATGTGCTCGTGAGCAGAACCAAAAAACGTGGCTCTGTGCCAAAGCAGAATGACACTGGGACTGGTCCCAGTTTGTTGGAACAAAAATGAGAACTGGAAGCATTGCAGTGCTCCAGTTGGAGACTGAGTTTCCTTGGCTACAGCACATAGCTAATGGGCTCTCATGGCTTCTTTCAGAGGCTTGTGCAGCTTTCCTTTCCCAGCGAAGAGGCCCATGTATCTCATGCCTTACTTGTCACATAGAAGAGGTTCAGTAAAAGCTATTTTAAACTTCTTAGTTACCAATTTAACTGACAGACACCATGAGAGGAATATCTGATCATTGGGTTTCACAGGATTTCAGTGATGAATAATACAGAGCCTCCTTTTTGCCCCCAGCATAAGCAGCATGGTGCTAAAGGGGGTCAGAAGATCACATGGAAGCCTTAAGGTCAAGGGGTTAGGGGGTTAACGTGGGTTGGCTACACCCTTAAGGAGTTGATGCTAGAGCTCAAGTTAGTACATCTCACCGGGGACCAATGCAGTCAGTGCTGTTAATCCCCTCATTCTGTAGCGTGGCTGTTCTCATTTCGGTTAGGCTGACTTGTGTGGAGTTAGCTACAGTGAAGACATGGCATAGTTACTTATATGGTAGTATTAGAGTACATCACAATTGTTAATGTATTAATTTGCACAGGGTATTGTAAATTATGAAACTGCTATCTTCCCTTTTTGTTTTTTTAAACAGTCTTTCTGTGTTTGCCAGCTAAGTGACTGGCTTACGGCAACCCAGAAAACTCCTGAAACACGTGATGGAACAGGGATTTGAACACGTCTTCTAGTCCAAGGCTGGCTCCTCAGCCAGTACCCAACCATTTTCCCAAACATCACCATCTTCACATGCATGTTTACTGCACAGCAACCGAAACTATGGTGCAGTATGGGCATGTGTCTACACATGCACGCCCATACTGCACAGGAAATATGGCAACTCATGCCAACTTGAGCATATATTTGATCTGATATATTTGATACCTGCATATATTTGATACCTGCATTTGATGTGCAGGTATCAAATTCACACCCGATTAGTTACTGTGCAGTAATGCACAGTAACACTATGCGTGTGGACTGACTTGGGACTAAAATGAGTCCCAAGTCAGCCCACACAGTGTTAAAGTGCTTTAAGGCCTGCATGTGTAGATGCCAGCCTATTCCCGCTTACTGCTTAGTAATTTATTGCGCATTAAATTTAAGCCAGCATTAATGCATGTGTAGACATGCCCAGTTACAGGAAACTGTTAATTCCCAACTGTTAATTTATTTTCCCCTCTTACTGCTATTTAGTTCACTAATACAGGTATGTATGCCTGTTGAGCATTCTGTGAAGCAGACTAAGTGAAAGATGCTGTATATTATATCAAAACACCTTTCTGCGATGTGAGCTTGGAAGCAACGTTGGGAGATTTGTGGGCATTTCATAAATACAGTTGTGTTCTGTAGAAGTAAGGGCAACACTATTTCACTCCATACATAATCGTGGTTTGTTTTTTTTTTAAGTCTTACTGCTTTTTCCCCCTGGTGTATATATCAAGACAGCATGGTATTTCCTTGCTATCACATGCAGAATATTCATTTGTGAAATGCTGATACGGAAAGAACAAAACACGCGCACAAGAATTGTAAGAGATCAACAGCAAACAATTGAAAGAGTTAACAAAAAATGAGACGACAGGGGCTGAAAATAAAGGTAGGCTGTGAATCTTTGAGCAGGAAGGTGGAGTATTGAGGGAGGGAACATTAGGTTTCCTTTTAAAACTTTAAATATATTAATAATGGCTTCTAACAGAGATTAATCATGACTCAGAATGGAGAATGGGGTTGTAAATCTACAGCTAGGAGGGGAAGAGCAGGAAGAGAGAGATGGGATTTTTATTTTAAATAAAGACCTGTATGTTTTATGGCTCAGAAGCAAAGATTACATTGTTGGTGCAGAAGCCTCACAGAGCAGCATCTCTGCAATTGCAAGCATATTTCAAAGTAATGGCAAGTATCTCTAAGCACTCGCTAGGTTGAGCGCTTTGCATTTGGGGGGTGGTGAGTGACACTTTGTTCTCAGGTCTGATATGTCCTTCCAGTCTTCCACAGCAAATTTGAAATGAACACAGTGCCGATGCGGCAGATTTTAAGTCTAGGGTGCACTATCACAGCATGAATGCACCCAGAACAGATGGTGCACAGGAGACCCAGCCATAGTGCCACCTTCGTGAAAACTGTGCATCAATTCCTCCCTGCCCAAGGCCAGCCACCTCGGTCTCCAACAGTCTGGCCGTCTTCTGCCCTGGACACACTCAGAATCCAGGAATCAGGAAGGGGGAGCACAGGGCTGAAGTGTTTCTCCCTTATTTCTGACTCCACAGTTCAGAGGAATGTCTCTGGAAATTCCTCCACAGCCGAGGACAGCATCCCGGGGCTCGGCTTGGAGAGCTGCAACCATCCGTTATGTGCAAAGTTGAGATTCCAGTTCAAAGCCCACTTTTCTTCATCCCATTGAAATAAATTGGACTGAAATATTTGATCCATTGGTCTGATAAGTCAGGGCCCCAGTCTGCATCCTCTGAACCCCCATGCACTGTTCCAAGGATGAAGAGTCTGAGTCTCTGGAGAGAAAGGGCACTGGGAATGTGGGACGCTGTGGGTGCATCTACACTTTCAGTAATGTGCCATAGTTACTGTACATTTAAGTTTAGTACTCAGATAACCAAGTACTAAATCAATGTGCAGTAAGTGGCACTACTGTGCAGTAGTGCCAGCACACAGCTTTTTCGTGATGCTTACTGCACAGTAGCCCAGTCCTACTGCGCAATAGCAGACTAGGCCAGGTTTTGCCCTGCACACTACTGCACAGTAGAATCAAGCTACTGCGCAGTTAGCGTCTTGTGTAGACATACCCTGTGTGCTAACATCTGTTATCCGGATTCTACCGTTGTGTGGCAAGATGGGAAGAGTGCCAGAAGTCATCCGTTAGAGGTAGCTGACTATTTGGTGTCTTGTCATATAAAAGAGGTCCTCTTCCAACACAGTGTTCCTTTATTATGGTGTTTTGGGAATGGCAGTTTATTTTGGAGCTGCTTAATAGTAGTAATTCATCCTTCCTTTGCTACTGTATCAAGCCTCATTAGACTTCCTTCATGGATTCTGAACACTGGTTCTGCTCCTTGAAACTGTGCGCCAACACCGAGAGAGAACACACCTTCCTCAATCTCCCCAAACCCGCTTCAGTTAAAGAAGAATTTGTAGTAAATGACTTCCAGTGCCTCTAAGGTTCAGTCGTGCACGTGTGCCAGCGTCCTCCACTAGATGAGCGAAGACTGCTCACAATCCAGTTCATTAGATTATCATGCCGACATCACTATGTTTACCCTTTTTTTCCCAAAGAGGAAATTCAGCAATACTAACGAGCCACATATTTGGCGAGGTATTTATACAAAAACAAAAAACAACCAACCAAAAACACTAATCCATAGAAAGTTAAGCATAAGATCTTATCCAGCACTGCCTAGTCTGTATTTATATTGTACCACTGGAAAAAAAAAAGCAACATCTACAAATATTTTTTTCCCTGGAGTTTGAGACTCGCACAGACAGAAGTAGTAGTCCACACTTCAGAAATCAGTAATTTCACACCTGTCTCAGAAAGATAGCATTTCATTTGGCAGCTTGCTGTTAATATTGTCACCCACTAATTAATTCCACTGTGGAATTCTCAGCTGGTCTCTGGCTTCGTTCTCTTATTAACTCTTAATTATAGAGCAAGCAGAATCTAGTGATCACCAAGGGAAGGTCTCATGGGCATCAAGGAAGAGACTAGTGATAAATGCATTAGGCAAGGTAAGCTGTAAATAAATAGCGATGCACTTAGTGAATTATCTAGGCACTGAAAAAAAGAAAGGATTGTGGATTAGACTTACATGTCAGGGTATCAGGACGTTTGCAGTGAAGCGTCATGTTAGAACTCCACTTACTTGACCTCCGTGTAGTGGACTGTTGTGGCAGGCGGTCTGGAGAACGCAAGATTGCCCTGTCAAAATCAGAGTAATAAAACCAGCACTTACAGCAACCATTTTGGCATACATCTTTTTCTGGGCATCCCCAGTGGCATCATTAATTTTTTTAACCATTGGTCATCTTGTAATTCCCACTTCCCCTTGACACTCTTTATTGCAGTAAGTAACATTCATGAAGTGTCAGTTATAAGACCTGGGAAAAAAGAAAGTTTACATTATCCCTTGCATGTTTTTAATCCTATTACCAAATATTCTTCTTGTTAAGAAAAAAAAAAAAATCTCAATGAACAGGGAGCTACCATTCAAGCAACTCAGCCCTTCCAGTGAATATTTTCCATCTTTTTGAAGTTACATGTCCCAAGTTCCACCATTAGTACTAATGCATTTTGAAACAGCATATTGTAATGGGGAAAATACATGTATCCTTGGCCGTGATGTTAGAATATATCAAGGGGAATTTTGCTAATCCAAATAAAGCTGAGTTTTATGCTTCCAAAAGTGAGTAAAAAGCTGTTCTCTCCCCATTTTTCACACAGCATGTCATGGTAAAGTTGCAATGAAATTTTAGAGGAAAAACAGTGGTATTTTTAGAACATATGGCAGTTCATGATTATTACAAGTTACTGTAGCATAACTAAATTAAAATAACACTCCAATTAAAAAAAAATATGAACAAAGTATGTTTGTTTAAATTTGACAACTAGGCACATCACTTGCAATGGCTGCCTGAGCTATTATTAGTATAAATTAAGGAATGTCTTACGGCCTATAAACTTTGGGTAAAAGGGCTGGCAGAGGAGAGGGGTGGGGGAGGGAGAAGGAAACAGGATGCCTAGAGATGAAGCACATCATTTCCTTGTGAGGCAGAGGTGGGAGGAATTACTCACACTTGTAAAAGACCTTTTTATGACCGGTGTTGGGGAGAGAGGGGATTTTGAACACACTCAAAGTTTGTGCAACAACAAGTTTGTGAACTGTCTGTATCAGAGCTGAGCTTCCTCAAGGAAGAAAGTTAGAACAGGTCCTCTTCTTGAGTTTCCACAGGGCCTGGGGTTTACAGTAGCTCTGTATAGTAGATTGTAATCTGAATTTAAGTCAATTTGACTCTCAGTGTCATGGAAGTAACCACAGCTTTTTAAGCATAATGGAAACGTGTCCAGTGACATGTACTCGGGTGGACTACCGAGGTGCTTTGTAGCAAGGCATGAGGTTTATCACATTTGCATATGTGGATTATCACTTGTTTCAATATGCACAAAACAGGAAGGGTCTCAAGGTGTAAGAGTGGTCCTCCACAATAACTTTCCCAAGCTCAGTCCATAAAGCCGAAAGTAGCTCTGATTGATACAAGCGGCCAATAAGCTCTAAATCATGAAGGGACTGAAGCTGTGAGCTATAATCAGACGCACACAGGTAAGGCAGTCAACACAGGGAAAAATAACCAACCTCCCAACTGCCAACTTCTTTTAGTTCAGAAGAGAGGATTCTATCTATCTGTGATATATTTCTAAACACAGAAATAGAAAAATACTTAGCAGATGTTCTTGTGTCTTAATTTATTTTTGTGCACAAAAACATGTCTTACTCTAGCATAATTTGAGCTGAAATCATACATTGCTGCCCAACCAAAAAGCTTGCATTTGAAACACAAACCTTGAGGCAGTTATAGATCCCAACTGTTTGTCTAAAACCCTCAACTGGCATAATCTTAAGTAGGGTTCAGAAGCAATTATGAACCGAGGTAACAATACATTATCTGAAAATTCAGTATAATAAAAACTTTTTCCCCTTTATGGATTAGCCTAAAAGAAAGTTAAGTTTGCATGGTGAAGCAATCAAAATAGAGAAAGGTTTTACACCTTATTTAAACTTCATATTATATATATATAAAAATACAGTCCCTAGTGCTGGTTTGGAACTAGTAACTCGTAGCTAAAGTCAGGCATGATTAATTCCAGGTAGATTAAGTAAAGGAAAAAAAATACCCTCTTAGCCAATACTTAAACTTGTCATTTTGGCAGACTTGGGCTCTTATATATCAAGCATTACATTTCAGCTTCTGTATTGATTTTCCCCCCAGTTTGATCCTACTGCATGTATACATGGTACAAGAAGTTTAATTGCCTGCATATCTGTTTTGAGGCTTTTTTATTTCCTCCTTTCTCCCTCCAGACACTTAAATTTGTACCCTTTTTCATCCATTTTTAGTTCCTTCCTTCTGGGGATTGGTCAACTCAGCTTGGAATCTTTGCTCGGTTGGGAAAAGACAGTCACCTGTCAATATAGAAACCAGCCATATGATCTTTGATCCCTTCCTCACTCCACTTCGCATAAACACAGGAGGCAGAAAGGTAAGTGCCCCAGCATGTGTTGATATAATAATGAGGACTTAATAGATAAATAACTATTTGCTACTGTTTATATCTATGAAGCACATTTTAATGTCAATGAGCTCTAAAGCCTAAGAAATACCAGATTGTCAGAGCTGCACATCTCCACGGCATGGATCAAAATTAAACGTGCTTTGGGATAACAAAAATTTGATAGTATTGCCATATAGCAGTGTCAGTTAAAATGCATCTGCTCATGGTATGGATTCAGAAATGGTCTAGCAGAACCTGGGTAATTCATTCATAGGGTTAGTTTTCTTAGGCCCTGCAGACCGACTGAGACTATACACAGCAAACAGCTGCACAGGACTGGTGACGTGCTGGAGCTGAATAGAAGAGCAGCATCCTTGGAAGCAGAAGCTACATTTAAAAATCTGCATAACTCATCCTTGACTCTGCTGCAAATTAAGCAGGTTGCAAACATCTAGACTACTGTTTTCACCATCCAGAATGGGGGCGATTTTAAAGCAGCTGGGTTGCAAATATCGGACGTATCAGCCTCAGGTGGCCCAATTCTTCCCTTGCACTGGTCTCAATCATGCAATTAGTGTAATGATAGTGTTTGAACATATGGGATGACAAGAATCTGATTCAAAATGTTACGAAGTGAAGTGGAGACATCTATGCATTTTAAACTAGAAGCTGGGGAGGGAGCTAGGCAGGCTCATTAAAACACATGACTAACATTTTGGTTCAACTGCACTAGAGGTTAGTTTTCATGCCCATGCTACACTGGGGTTAACTGGCCCTATTGCACTAACTAGAAAGCAAACAAAAAAGAGAAAAAAAAAAAGCACAGGAGAAAAAAACCCAGCAAGTAAAAGTTTGTGAATACACCAGATGAACTGCGAATGATACTTGGCTTACTCACAGAGGTCAATGAGACTTCCATCAAGTTAATTGAGGGCCACATCACACATTATACTTAGCATGTAGTAAATGCACTTAAAAGGTTAGTATCTGCATGTCCATGAAGGAAAACACGTTCCAGAAGCAGGTGTGTATCATAGCAAACTTTAAAACATTTTTGGCCAAGGAGCATCTCCATAACATTGAACCAACATTGGCCTGCATTGCAGAGATACTACGAGCAACTAGCGACAGAACATGAGCCGTTCACATAGTCTTCATAGTAAGCATGACCATACGACTGCTCAGAACATCTTCTAACTTGCTAAATCTGTGGAACGTTACGTGATATTCACGTACTAAATGTCCCGTGTGACAAGGCCCTAAGTAAGGCCCTTGTTTCATTTGCAGCGGAGTTGCCAAAATGACTGGGATTTTTAATTTAAGCCTCCAACTTCTGTTAACTTGTAATATGCTTCTAAAAACAAAACAAACAGCTTGATGGAGTTCTCAAATTGCCCTATAAAACAATTTAGCAAATGCATCTTATTACAATGAAGTCTAAGAAAGGAGGACTTTTTAAACTTGGTTTTCAATGATGAAGTCCTCAGCTGGCTTAATTATGGAAGGCTTACTAGTTCTCCAGCTAGAGGCCTACAATTCAGTTTGCTCCATTTTGTTCTTTAGTAGAGCCATGTATCACTGTATTATTATTATTTATTTATTTATTTATTTTTATTTGACAAGTGTTGGATGCCATAAAGATCAAGACCATGAGAAACTGTTTATTCACCAGTTGTTCACCTGCTCCAAATTTAAGAGGCTTTAACATTGTTACTAGAAGATATGATTAAAGTTATTGATCCATTCCCTTTCCTCATTTAAAAATATAACCAAGTTAGGGGAAAAGCAGTTTGGGCAGAGGTCTTTGGGAAATAAACACAAGATATGCCCAAGTTGTATGGATCCCAATACTGGATCCATGTTTTATTTTTCTGTAGGCAAGCTTGAGGCACTATTTTTCCTTTGACTTCTAGGTTACTCCCTGGACACTGTTCTCC
Source organism: Alligator sinensis (assembly GCF_000455745.1). NCBI lineage: Eukaryota > Metazoa > Chordata > Crocodylia > Alligatoridae > Alligator > Alligator sinensis. The sequence goes on along the minus strand of NW_005841938.1, from coordinate 1,784,146 downwards.
CCTTTTTGGAAAAGGGAGTCCAGCTGCCCAAGCCCCAATTTTTTCTCCTAGTAGCTTAAGCACACCTTCTCCAGAGCTCCAGCACTCCTGGTACTCTGGTTTACTGCTGTAAAGACGCATGATAGCTGAAGCCAAATTGAACTCAGACTTCATAGATTAAGTTTTAAAACATTCATTCTTTACTTTCAGCAGCACAAGAGAGACACAAAACCATGCAGAATAATAAACTCTGGGGAACTATTACCTGCCTCAGCACTCTTGAGTGTTCATTAACACTTGGTCAGCATCTTATAAGAAGCCCTGCTTCTCCTCTTAACACAGCATTGCTTTCTACTTCCACTTAGTGAGAGAGTCTTCCTTTTATACACTCCCCCTCCCACCCCATGACCTATTTCCTTAGCCTTGAATTCCTATCAGGTGATCAGTTGCTTAGTTACCAGCTCATTTGGCAGGGAGGGTTTGCCTTATTAGCCTGCTTTTTGGCCAAGGATTTTTTTTTTCATTTGAATGAAAGGGTTGAGAACCTTCCATTGCTAATCCTCCTGCAAGTTCAAGAGCTTTGCCTGAGGTGTCCCACGTTTCACACTAATAGGGGAGCTACAAAGCTAAATTGCAAGCAAGGAATGGTCTTATAAACAAAATGAGACTCAGCAAACACAACCGAGGCTGTAGTTTGATATAGGTGTGAAGATATATTCTAAGCATACACTAACCCATGACAACACCCTTCAATTTATTGTCCCCGTGCTGTTTGTGCTTTGTGAGTAAGATCTTCAGAGGTCCACATCCCATTTTCACGAACAGTTGAGGCCCAGAGGGTACAGTGCGTAATGCAACTTGATGTAGCGCTAGCTTAAGTACTGGCAGCAGGATATAGCATGGCTCTCTGTCCAGGCTACTTAGCCCTGCTGAATTGTCCTCTTAACAAGCAATTAAAGACTTTACAAAATGGGGTCTAAGCCTTAAATGCACAGAATGAGTTCATGTAAATTACTAAATAAATAACTATGCACCGTATTAAGGAAACATTATGTTCTGTCTGTAGATATTTAAATATAGCTAGCAATAAAAAGATCTTTTCAGCGTACATTCTCAGGGAAAATGTTGCCTAAGAGGGCCAATAAATGTGTCCCATTTTTTTTGTAATGAAATTGCCTTTGGAAGTTTCTTTTCAAATTTCCTCTGCAGTTTTTGAAACAGACGTTACAGCATTGGGCTAATGCATGAAACAGACATTACAGCATTGGGCTAATGCATGGAAACCTGACGTAATTGACCAGAAATTATTTATGGCCGCAATTTAAAACAAGACTCAAGCATGTGTGTAAGTGGTCTGCTGAGTTGGATCCCATAAGCAGAATTGTAAGTGATATTTGTGATGTACAATGAGAGTGCTCAGTTTTCAGTGAGAAACACAAAAAGTTCACCCAAATAAAGAATGAAAAGCAAATTAGATCATTTGTAATAATCTAGTGTGACGTTAGTCACAGAGGATAGGCTCTTTTCATACATGATTTTAAAACTCATTGGAGCCCTTTAATTGTAAGGTGAGGTGATGAATTATCTCATTCTTTCCAGCTATCTTTGTTAAAAGTATAATGCTATATATACATAATTATAAAAAAGAACCTGAAAATGGGAACACAAACCGGTTAAAATTAATAGACAAAGACTGAGCCATATTCAACTCATTTCTTAAAATTTGATTTTATCAAAAAGTGCTATTCAAACAGACACTGTTATTTGAATGGACATAGTTGTATGATTACTCTGAATGAATTATTGCTTCTAAGAAATGTACTTAGGATAGGAATTCAGGAAAAATACAGGAAATGACTAAAGGTTATCGCCTTTTTTTTTAAATGTGATTACAGTTTTTCTCAACCCTAAGATTAATTTTGAAATAAAGTGTCTTGATCTGCTGGAATGTATTGGCAATCCCAGATGTAATATATTCTTTCTTAACACTTCATCTGTTAATATGAGGATGCACAAAGTGGTATTTTTAATATTTCATGGCTTACATTTATGTAGCAATTCTCTTATTTTATTCAGTCCTTTAGTAACACAGGATAATATGCAAGTATAGGTGATAGGAGGTACAGTATTTAACCAAGATCATAGAGGCTAAAGACTCCTTAACAAAAATGTAACACATTCTAGAGTGTTTCTTATCATGTACCATTTCCACATGGGTCTCGACTCCTTCCACAGAGTTTCTGATTGTTTATATGCACAGAATTCAGAATTTATTTCAGCATTTACATCTTGGAATTTTCTACAAGGTAGGAACTCTTTTTTTGCTATTTGACTACTGGTAAAACAACACTTTGAGGGCATGTCATAGGAGATGAATTATATCAGCGAACTAAAGCCTCCTTATCTCACTTGTACAAGCTATGGATGTTAAACTAATTGATGCTCTTCCCATGTTATTGTGAGCAGGATTTGGCTTGTGTGTGCATTAAATTTGGCTTGTGCATACATTAAATGAAGGCAGAGTCCTATTTCACTTTATGGATCTTAATGGCAAGGTTATCAACTGCAGTTTTTGGCACTCATGCACTATTTTGGTTTCTAATTTCACTCTGCACACATCTAAAATGAAGAGTATTTTAATCCTAATAACTGAATTGCTAGAGTACTTACCCAGAGAGAAGCAAATCCAGCTTTTAAGCCTCTCTCACATACAGGAGATTTGAACTTGCAGTTCCTGTTGCTAGACAAAGTGTTGCATCCACAAGGCCACAGGTTAGATACAATCTAGACTCTTCTTGGGGCTCATTCATTGCACCTTCCATTTACTAGTTATTGTATAAAACGGATGATAGCAGTGAGGTTGTTTCTGGCCCCTTGGGAGTAAAAGTTCAATCTGGAACCCAGGGCAATAGCCATCTCACTGAGCCATAGCCCCCCTATCTTATTTACTTTCCCCTGGGCCTCCAGGGTAGAAAGGGGGACCTGCTTAATGTCTAACCTAATGGTTCCCAATCTTTATAGACATAAGGCACCCTCACAAAATGCCAGCCCTTACCTTTCACTTGTTTTTTGACCATGGAAAAATAACAGAGCAATTCTTCTGTTGCAAAGAACTCAAAAAGACCACAACAGGTCAGAATGCCTTCGGCACTATGGATTTCTATTTGAAATCATGAGAATCATGTGTAGATGTTTGCATACCTAACCGTACTACTATTGCTTGCTATCTCTTAAAAGGATCTCAGGCACCCCAGGATGCCTTGGCACCCTAGTTAAGAATCATGGGCCTAACCTGTGGCCTGGTATTTAGAGGATGCAGATTTATACTCCATCCTGGATAGGGGGGGGAGGCTTTAAAACCTAAGTCTCCTGCTCCCTGAGCAGATGACCCAATCACTAGGCCGATATGGAGGGACCTCCTTTTCCCTCCCACTAGTCATGTTTTGTCTGGCTAATGTTTGGAAACTTACCCAGCAAACCTGGGAAAGCATATGGCACCAGGTACCTGCCGAGCCAAAGTATAGTTCTGTGAGTACCCTGAGTGAGCACATGGACAACATCGTGTCCAAACTATGCAAGTGCCAAACCTGAAGTGATGAAGTGGATACGTTCCATTCATTAGGGTTGTGCGAAGCTTTGATCGCTGATTCAATTCGGAGGAGATTCGGCCAATTCAGCAACCTACTCTCCAAATCCAAATTGAATCAGGAGACCCATTAATCTCTCCAAATTGAATCAGAAACCTCCAATTTGATTCGGAGAGATTCATCGATTCAACCATAGACACAGCTTCATAGGGGTTTTTTTTTACGTATCTCAAGGTACCAGGCATGGCTTGTGAACACTGAGATGGTCGGGCGGATGGAGTGTCCCACAGGAGTGCAGGGGGGAGCGTGGTGGATCCCCTCAGCTCGGTGACTGGTGCCTCCTAGGTCTGGGGGGGCACCTGGGGTGCCCCCCAGCCGATTGCTGAGCTGGGTGGGGGGGTGCAGGACGGAGTCCCCCGTGTGCTCGGTGGCAGACCCAAAAGTAGACCACAAGTACTTCCTGTCCACTTCCGGGGCCTCCACCGAGCATGCAGGGGACACTCCCGTGGGATACTCCATCTGCCCCAGCATCGCAGCGTTCACAAGCCACACCTGGTACCTTGAGGCGCATAGAAAAAACATATAAAGCTATATCTGTGGCGAAATCGCTGACTCTCTGAATCAGAATCAAATCTTCAGATTCTTCCGAATCACATCGGGACAAGTGATCCGAATCAGCGAAACAAATCACCGTCCCCCAAATTGAGCCGATTCTGAATCTGAACTGAATACTGCCTGCTTCTCACACCCCTACCATTCATATGTGTAAAGTGAAATAGTATTTACATCTAAGATTATAGTGATTATAGTGAAATAAAATTCTTAGGGTCCAGTTGTGATCTGGTGCTCCAAGTGTGTGCAGTGAAGAAAGGCTCAAGAGAATCTCTCCATTATGAAGTAGGTAGATGGGTCCCTTTATACATCCCAAATCAGTGTGAATGGAACAGGAAGGCAGCAGGCCACGGACTCCTCCCAAAGAACTGGCCAGCCAAGCAGGGGCCATGTGGAGGGAAGGCAAGGGGGCT
>NW_005841938.1:1747430-1779495 GCF_000455745.1 Alligator sinensis | reverse complement strand
AGGCAAGTGTGCTTTAGTCACAGAACGAGCATTACTCAGTTTATTGTCATGTGATTAAGTATTAAGAAACAAATTAAGTATACAAGATAATGTACATGGTCTGTAATTTAGTCTGTTGGTACCAGATGTAGAAATTCTGCGCAATTACACATTTTGAGAAGCTGATAACATTCAAGAACATGCCCCAGGAATTGCAGCATTTTCTTTGCCTAGCTGTGACTTTGCAGCTCTACAGTTGATATCTTGGGAAGTAAACTCAAGACTTTGTATTTGAGATTTAATTCTTTAAATCTCTTTAAGGTGGTTGTGGAGTTGTATTGCTGTAATTCTACCTACAACGGGATTTGATCCTTGTCAGAGGCTTCTCAAATTCAAGCTGGAAACACTCACTTGAAATTTCATTTCGGATGAGTGAGATGAGAGCAAAAGCAAAAAAACATTTTCTGATACTAGTTCTGTGACACTTCCCAAATGTGAAACTGAAGTTACTTTATTGCATTTATTTTTCTCATGTATGGTTACGAGTAGCTTAGGTTACAGTTTCTAAAATTGCATGATAGTTGTTCTTGACCATTTGCATTGATATGTTTTGCATCCTTCGTTGCTGTTTTGTAGCAATCCAGATGGACCTAACTGTTGAAAAATTAGAGAAAAAAACCCCACACTTTAGGTTTCAGATTTTAAGCTTGAGAAAGTTTCCAGGCATTTTCCTGCACTTTGTTCACTGAATTTATTACACTTGTCATTGCTCTAATGTGGGTGATGGATGTTGTATCTTTCCAGGTGTGTATTCTAACAGATATTTTTTCATATTCTTTGTTGTTAAGTCTTGTTGGTCCTTTTTCATTGAGGATGTGTTTTGGCAAGTACTGTATTTTTATTGTTTTATTTTGTAGGGATATTTTTAATGTGTTGAAAACAGACATATTTTTCATGCGGTCTGAAGCACTTTGGTTTTCAAGACAGTGAACCAATTGGTACAGCAGCCAGGGAATTGCTTAGACAAGACTTAACTGTGATTATTATGTAATACAGTAAAGGATTTAATATAATTGATACTAAGAAAGTTATGTGCAAATAACAAGAGTATAAAAGGGATTTCATGTCATTTGAGTTCTTATAAAGAAGCACCAGTTGAGGTACACAGCACTGAGTTAGAATCTACTGGTTGTGCATTCAAGTGAAAACTTTCATTAAATGCTAATAAATCTTTTTTATTAAAAAAAAAGAAAGAAAAAGATCTGAGGCCCCAAATGAATGCAAATTGAGTAGGGGAAGCTTCCATTTAAGTTCTTAATCCGTGGAGCTGGAAAGTAGAATCTTGAACTCAAGTCTCTGCAGATAAGCAAACCAAGCAAGTTGAAGTCATGAAGTAAGGAAAGTGAAGTAACCAAACTGAAATCTTGTGTTTTGAATTTTAAAATAATATTTTAATGACTTTTAAAAAATGCATTATGACTCTTTGAGGCCTAACCCATTTACAGAAGGACAACACTGCACAAGGGGGAATTTCTATAGAACTGACAACGGAAGAAAGGTGACTATATGGAAAGGGCTGCTTCTCAGTGTTGAAGATCATCAATATGCCATTTTATAATGTACAACATTTCAGCTGGGCAGGGCCTATTTCCACGGTGTACATCTGTAGATATTAGCAAAAGCTGCAATTGTTTGTCACCTTCTAGGATCAGGTCCTTCATGCCAGTATTGAATTAAAAAACAAAGGCTCTGATGTGGTGTCACTGAAATAGTCAGGAGTTTGCTATGGTCTCTGGTGGGAGCAGAATGCAGCCCCTGTTTTACAGAGTTTTACAAAACTGTGTCTGTGATGTTCCAGTTTTGCAGTATAAAGCCAAATACCATTATGCTATGTTGTACAGGATACTAGGGTTCTGGGTATGACCATAAACTGCATCGGACTGGAGGGTAGGGTGGCAATGTGGTAGGACTGCTCGTGGCAGGGTAGCACCTATACCAGGGGTGGGCAAAATGCGGCCCATGGGCCAGATGTGGCCTGCCAGGCCATTCTATCCGGCCTGCGGGGCCCCTAAAAAATTTAGAAAATTAATATTTATCTGCCCCTGGCTGCCTGTCGTGCAGCCCTCAATGGCTTGCCAAAACTCAGTAAGTGGCCCTCCACCCAAAATAATTGCCCGCCCTTGACCTATACAATACCACAATGTTGCAACCTCCAGAGCATGCAACTATAGGACACCTCAGAATGCCAGCCCCCACTGCCTTGCGGGTACACCTCGATTGGAGAAAAGCTAAGGCAAATCACCCCGAGAGAAATGCACCTTTTATTGAAGCATTCGTCAGTCAGCAGCAGATCTCATCTGTTGCTCTGTGGCAGAAGCTATAACCATCGAGGCACTGGATGTCTGGACTCGGTCTGGCCTTTGGCTTCTGTCTTAGCGATTTAAAAGTGGGAATGGTAGGTCTTGAGCAGCCTCCACTCCTCCATATTCTTGCCTAGGCATACATGTCAAAGGTCTTGGCATGATGGTCATAGGACTCCATACAACGGGATTCATCATACACCATGATCCAGAGGACCAACAGTTGCCTACTATAGGACCCTGAGTTCATTTCTGTTTAGATCATAGTAAGCATTACTGTATTAAAGTTAAAAGGTGTTCTGAGAAGTCACATAGTAATGTTTACCATGATCTCAGACCACTCAGGACAGGACTAGAGCTAGATGTACACCCCACCCCAACATCAAGCAGACCAAGCCCTACGAGGAAAGACTAGAGAACCTGGACCTTTTCAGCCTCCGCAAGAGAAGGTTGAGAGGCGACCTTGTGGCTGCCTATAAGTTCATCACGGGGACACAGAAGGGAATCGGGGAGGTTTTATTCACCAAGGCGTTTCCGGGGGTTACAAGAAATAATGGCCACAAGCTAGCAGAGAGCAGATTTAGATTGGTCATTAGGAAGAACTTCTTCACAGTTCGAGTGGCCAAGGTCTGGAATGGGCTCCCAAGGGAGGTGGTGCTCTCCTCTACCCTGGGGGTCTTCAAGAGGAGGTTAGATAAGCATCTAGCTGGGGTCATCTAGCCCCAGCCCTCTTTCCTGCCTATGCAGGGGGTCGGACTCGATGATCTATTGAGGTCCCTTCCGACCCTAACATCTATGAATCTATGAATCAACCGTGGCACCAGGCACTGTAGTTGCTTGTCCACCCATGAGGACATGTAACCTCCATGTCCTCCTTGCCTCATGGCCAGTGCTGGCCAGTATTATGCCATTTCTATTATATAGTGTTATAGGGCTGTAGCCTGGGAGTGCACGCCCCTGGCATGCTGAGGCAAACTGGGTCTCTGCTCTTGGAGCCCAGGAGCTGAACCTGAGAGAGGATGCCATACCTGTGGTTGAATCAGCAGGGTGAGTCACATCTCTGCCGCTGGCAATCTTGAACTTCAAGCTCCTGTGCAGTGCCGAGGCTGGGCAGACAATCCACTGGTTGTCAGTCCTATGCCTGGCACCGCACGGGAGTCCCAAGCCCTGTACAGCACCAGTATCTTGAACTTGCATTATCTCCATTCTCATGATAACTGAACACATTACTTAATATGATCCGGAGACACGCCTCCCTCAAAAAGTCAGAACTTTGCATGTGTTTTACTACTTGAATGCACAGATGCTCAAGTTTTAAGTGCAGTAAACACATCCTAAGTGTAACGTATAACCTGGCCCTTCAAGTGCTTCCTCTCTTATCCTGCTCCTCTCATTCTCTCTCTATCTTTTCAACACTATTATACAAATCTAAGGAATGGTTTAGATATCTTCTACAACTTCTTCTGGCATTTGAAAAAATTACACTGAGCTAACTTCACTCCTGCCATAACTTCTTTAAAGACACTGGAATAATTTGGTTCACAGTAATACAGTACAGGTATTTTGTGCCTGTAGTTCTGGCCTATTTTACAGCGTAAAAGTCATCAGAAATTGAAAAATGGAGAAATGTATAGTCTTGGATTGGAGTTTAAGAACCAAAAAACATAAAATGTCTTATACCAATGCCTCCAGTACTTGGAATATTTCTGCCCTCCTTCTGCCCAGCCCAACTGCTGAAACTTCCTTAGCCTGACGAAGGGTTTTTGAACCTGAAAGCTTGCTTAATAACTATTCTCCAACCATTTGGGTTGGTCTAATAAAAGATATCAAATTCACCCAAGGAACCTTGTCTGCCTATGCCCTCCTTCTGTTTTTTCTTCTGTCCTTTTCTACTTTCTTGGCTTTGTATTAGAGGAAACCATATTTTTTTCCAAATTCAAACAATTTTTTAAAATATTTTTGAACACTTTCATCAAAAAGTCACCAGGGTTTCAAACGGAGTTCCATGAACCACGATCGTTGTGTGATGTCCTGCCACGGCAGAGCAGTGGTGCAGAAGTACAATATGACACTTCCATTGTCATGGAAACAGCTCAAGGTGGTCGTCAGTGTCACGCTGCAGTTTTGTGTGTCCCTGCTAGTCTGTATGATGAACAAATGGTTCATTCCTCTCCAGAAGGCTGATTTTCAACTTGAAATGATTAATGATCAAGTTATCATGCAGATGAATCCTTCGGGTGAAATTATCCCGTTGAGGACAAACTGCAGTTCTCTCTTAGCCCTGGTGCTGTCTCCTGATTATCCTTTTTCTTTGTTTGTTTGTTTGCAACTTCAGCAAGATGCCCTTGCAGATAAATAGTACTTTTTAATAGGAAGTGCAAACCCTTGTGAACATATGCAGCATACTTCTCCACTTTCCCACTGACAGAAATGTGATTTCACTCTCTGTAGTCTCTCCTTGTGTTCACATAAGCATGAGAGCAATCAGCAGAAAAACAGTCATCTTACTGAGACAGGCACGGTCTGGTTTCCCTTCCACCAGCCGTTCTCCAACTTTTTGATCCCGTGGTTCAGCTCTGCCTGCTGCCTAACAGTCTAGCTCCACAGCCAGCCTCCCCCTTCAACTCAGTACACAGCCCCATAACTTAATTCTCTTACAATGTACTTGCCAGGTATGCTACAAAGACCTCCAAGCTGGCTCTGCATACACAGGCTCTGGAACAGAAGTAGCTCAGTGCTGGGCTAATTAGCTCTGCTTGAGGCTAACTAGGCTTCCTGCACTGCCCTGCACCAAGGCACTCTGCTGTTTCTGTTTTGGGATGTAGTGCACATGGAGCAGCACGGCCTTTCTATGTTGCTGCTGCCTGGTGCTGGGGCGGGATTAGTTGGCTACCCACCTTATCTGTCTCGTGACCTACCTGCAGCACCTCCACATGGCACTTGTTGAGAACCACTGGTTTAGACCACAGTCGGCCAGTCCCTGAAGCAAACTCAGAAACTAGTCCAGAGCATTGTCAGTCTCAGCAACAGAAGCCCATGCATCCCTCAGTTAAGAGAGAATAATTATACAGATCAGCAATACTGCTATACTACCCATCTCCTTTTCGCAGGGACTGAGTGGGCTAAAAAGTACTTAAATGAGTTAGTGTGGCTAGACAGCTAACTCCCTGACAAAGTGAAATGAGGATACCTTCTAGGAAGGGATGTCTGGGTTATGGGCAGATCAGGTTAGCTTTGTGATGCTTAACCCGGACTGGTTCAGGAGCAGTCGTAGTTAACTGAAGAGCCACAGCAGCGCATACACCCAACACAAATATCCACTTCTAGAGAAGAAAACCCTGCAGCATTTGTATGATGATTGAAAGAGAAAGCAAGTGCCCGATTCATGATCTCAAAAAAGACACACCCAGCACTATACAAGTGCACTATAACTGGGGGAGGCGGGGGAAGCTCTGATGACATTATCTGCAAAGAGCCATGGGTGATCAGGACGCTGGTTTTCTCTGATTTAAAAAAATCCCCAATTTTCGGTTAAAAAAAATAACCCCAAATCCATATTTTTCTGTGATTTAAATGAAACACCACTAGTATATAAATATAGAGAGAGTGTCATTTCATTTAAATCACGGAAAAATGTGGATTTGGGGATACTTTTTCTTAACCGAAAATTGAGGATTTTTTTAAATCGGAGAAAACTAGGATCCCTGAAAGTTAGAGTTCTGCATGGCTTGGGAACTGTAGCTGGCATTTTCCTGGACTAAATGATCCTAATTGTCCCCTTTGGCTTTCAGTTTAGAAATAAACTAAATGATACTGGATCACAGGGAGGGGCTTTGGTCTGTAGCTTGGAGTGGATCCCAGCCCGGGGCACTGGGATACTTACTGGTGTTAAGAACCCCCTGTGGTATTAAGCCAGACCCTGGATGAGCTGGGGTTTCCTGGGGAAATAGAGCTTGTGCGTGTCATTTAAATAAGAAACATTTATCTTTCTGAAAATAGGACACAATGGTCCCCCTCACTCTTCCAGCAGTTCCCTGCTTCATAAATGCTTTCTTATCTGAACATTATTTCCATTACAAAAGGCGTTTTTTCTTAGAGTTGCTCCTAAAATTGCCAACCAGGGGGTTAAGAATGAAAGACAGTTCCTGCTGCTGCTGTTTGAGCCTCAAATCCTGTAGGCTCTTACCAGGAGCAGCGTTGGTAGGCACTGCGCTTTTTTTAACTTAAGCTCGACTCCTGCTGACTTCAGTGAAAGCTTTGTCTGAGAAAGGACTTTGCGTTTGGCTGTTATTTTCTTTCTTTGGAGATTTAAGTTGTCTGTTATAAATTGCTAACATCTAACTTCTTCATCAGTAAACATTAATTACTTTTGGGGTTTGACAATGAAATGGGTGACATGATCAAGCGATTATAAGAGCCATTTGGTAGCCCCATTGATTAGGTTTAGAGGCAAAACCTTTTTTCCTAATGAGGAAAATATATGCCTTTGAGGGCAAATTCTGCTCTCCTTTATGCACCACTGTGAATCTAGAGAAATAACATTTACATAAATCAGATTCATTCTGCAATTACATGGCAGCGACTTCATTAAGTTACAATTCATTAATTTTTTAGTCTCTTCAGTGTAAGAACAGAGTGAGGCCAACAGTAAATCAGACTTAGTCATCTAGTAGGGGTACCTATACACGTGCTCCAATGTGTTCTAACTAAAACGCACCTGCACTGCTGTAGTGTCATGTGCATAATCCCCTACAGGGTTGAAAATGGCTGCTAGAGAGCTTTAGCTAAAGCTCATTAAATGAGCATTGGTTAAAGTGTCCTGTGGCCATTTTTCAACACACAAAAGCTTAATGCATATGACACTGCAGCATTTTAATTAGAATGACTATCTAGGAAATGCTCTAAATAAAACGCCTCTCCCCCCCACCCCAAGCACATGTTTAAGCACCCCTAGTCACTGCTGTATTTTTCCAATTTCTGAATTGGGAAAGCCAAGAGAAATTCATTGAGTGCTTGTGAAACCTTCCTGCCATCATCAATTTTATGTCCGTTTCAGAGTAAATTTACTTTAGAATATTGCTTTGATATTTACATTTTTGGCCTGCTTGTCTCTATTTCTCTGTTTATGAAGCCAAATACCGTGGTGCTGACATTTCTTTCCCTTTTTTTTTTTTTTAATGTGAAAGTAAAAACTATGCTAACAGTTTCAGTGATCTGAAATAACACATTTAATCAATTTGGTATCATAAGGCTGGAATTAAAAATAAGAGTATAGTTGCTCAGTAACAACTGGAAGTAGACAAGGAGGATGGTGTATCTATACATGTGTTTTAATGCACAGTAGCCTATTTTATTGTGCATTAAAGCATCGTATCAAAAACCGCGCTAACATGCTAATCAATAGGCTACTGCACATTAAGCATCACAAAAAAAGAAAGTGCACATTAGGGCAGCCTAACGTACATTGATTTAGTACCTCACATTCGAGGTACTAAATTTAATGCACAATAGCAAAAGTGCATTAATGAGCGTATAGACGCGCCCCCCAGTGTAAGTTAGTCTAGTTCCTTTGGCCTCAATGGAGCTAGAACAATTTCACCAGTAAAGTACCTTGGTGAGAGTGACTGTATATGTCTACACATGCTGTCTGTATAAATCTAGTAAGTATTAATCTACAAGGCAGCATTTTAGAAATGCCGGAATACTCAAGTTATAGACTCTAATCCTGAGGCTGTAGCTGTGCCTGAAATGCAGCTACCTTGAGCAGAACAGAGGGAGAAAATAGGTTGGCGCCCTCTCATCCTGTTTCCCTCAATCCATTCGGATTCGTTCACATGGGGATATGTGTCTAAGGGGATATATCACCAAGGTACTTCACTGGTGAAATTGTTCTAGCTCCATTGAGGCCAATGGAACTAGACTAACTTACACTGGGCACGTCTACACGTAATCTAATCATGTTACTACATGTTAATACATGTTTGTTAATTAATTTGTAGAGCTGGAGGGGGGGGCACTTGGTTTGTTGTAAAATGTTGACAGTTGTCATCAGTGATTTTTTTCCCTCAAAAATTTCAGTGTTTTTATTAAGAAAAATAAATAAATCATTTTAATGTTTTGGTTTTTTACAAAATATCCAAAATATTGAAGAAAATGAAGAATTGCCACGAAAAGTAGTATTGCCCTTAAAGAGGGACTTTAAAAGATTCCTACCAGCTCTGCAAGCACATTTTGAGAATTCATGTAGACAAGGCTAATTCCTTTTTAATAAGAGGTTGAGGTATATCCAGAAAAATCTCACTAGGGCTCATTTATCTTAAAATCAAATTTGCCTCACCTACATTAGTGTTGATGTTAAAACTACCTGTCTATATAAAACCTGTCTAGCAGCAAATGAGTTGTACATGATTGGGCTTGTGTGTCAAAGGGGGTGGACTGTACAATGTATTTAACATTTGCCTTCAAACAGTTTCTGGCCATTATTCTTACTCTTCCACTTGGGTTTCTTAGATCCTGGATGTATAAATTATACAAACATTCTGGGATGAATTCTTGCCTTCATAACATCCATTCCAGGGGTGAAGATATTTTCGATAACTCCTTTTTTACCTGATGTACTTTGTTTTAATTTTGGATGTGAAACAGAAGGCTATTCTGCAGCAACATTGCATTTTGCCAGGTATTGGAATTGCTCTTTGCCACACTTATTTTTTCCTAATAATATGTTAGTAACAGCATTTGCTTTAGACACAAAATGAATCCCAGCCAATTAATTAAACCTTGTCACTTTAGTGATGGCATGTGTTACTAATCATTTTTGGTCACGCTCAAAGATTTGACTTGTTTTTAGAGTCATGTAAAATTCTGTTGGAAATTACTTCTTTTTATGATCACAAAAACACTCAACCTGATTTTGATCTATGAGGAATGAACAAATTGGTCTAGGCTGGCCAAAGGCTTTATATAAACTCTTTAACACAGTAGCTGTAAATGGAAATTATTCAATTGGATCCTATAAGTCTTACTCTTTGTATGGAGCATGAAGAAATGCAATCATGTACTATTTAAATTAATGCCTTTATAAACAATTGGCTCATTCTGCATGTTACAAACCCCCACCCCCCCACAATATTTTGCAGTTTTCTAACCTGAAATGGGGTGGGAGAGAGGGGAGAATCAGGGATTGAGATCAGTTAAATGGTTTCTCTGCCAGCTAGTTCTGATTCCATGCTGTTCAATCAATTCAGAGTATTACTAGCATTTTTCTCAAGAGTGCAATATGTGACAACTGCCAAGCTTTGCTTTGGTGATTACTAAAAGGACAGACACTGGTGTGAACCATATTTCAGCACTGCAGAAATATAAAAAATGAACTATTAGAAATGGTCCGGGAGGAGCGAATAGCAATAAGACATCAAAGTCATCTGCAAACTGATTTGTGATGAATTATGGGGGGGGGTGCTTAATAATATGGCGCTTTGGTATGGCATGTATTTGGCAAGTTAATAAGTCTGATACAAACATCAAAAAGTTTAATGAATAAAAAATGTAACTGATACACTATTACTGTTTGAAATAATTGTACAAGTTCCCTAATATTCCTACAGCATTGTAGGCCATTTGGCTCTATTCTTAAGAGAGTATAAAATGCAACCAGAAGGTTAAAATAAATGTTGTTGGTCAATCTTAAAAGTCATTTGATATTTACAAGAGCAGAAAAAAAGGAAACGTTATTTCTTTTAGCATAGCTTGCCTATTCTCTTTAAAATACCCCGGGGGAGATGCACATTGATGGAATAATTGTAAATAGATCTTGAGGATCTATTTTCTTTCTGCATAAATAATTCTGAACTGAGATTCAGGAACGTTGAAGGATTTATGTGGGTTAGTTCTGCACCTTGCGGTAATCTCCTGCTGGGGAAAAGCTGACAATCTATGAGCTGTTGACAGCTGTAACCTGCAAAAGGGAAGATGTCTGAATAAGCTAATATAAATGGAAAGAGCCTGGTCTTGAAAGCTTTGTCTGTATAAGAATGGTAGGGTGAGGCTCTTTGCATACGGGGTGCCCAAATAGGCAGTCTTCTTTGATAGTATTGCCTGCAGAAAGATCGGTGTGATTACCTTTGAAGCAAAGGCAAGGAATGCTATAACACAGGGGCGGGCAATTATTTCGGGTGGAGGGCCGCTTAACAAGTTCTGGTGAACTGTCGAGGGCCACATGGGTAGCCCCGCCCCTTGACAGGTGCCCCGCCCCCTTGTCACCATCTTGGAACTGGAAGGCCTACTCCTAAACCCTGACCTTTGCCAACAGAAATCCCTCTCCTTGGGGACTGTTTGGGGGGGAAGGACTTCGGGTGGGAGGGGAGGTTTGCCATCTTAGAACCAGAAAAAAACCAAATCATACACTAAAAGTCAAACACCTGCTATAACATATTTCAGTTTTATTACAAAAAATATTTTTGTCCCGATTTGTGATTGCATAGTATATATAGAGGTGATTGCATAACAACTCAAAAATAAATTCTTAGTTTTGTATAGTGTGTGTGTGTGCGTATGTGTCTGTGGTATGTGGGGGGGGTGTATGGCGGGGTGTGGAGACGTGTACGTGTGGTAGTATGTGGGGGGGTTGTGAGGGGGTTTGGCTGTGTAGGGGGCATAGGGTATGCTGGACAGTTGTGTATATGTGGGGGCAGGGTGTGAGGGCACCCCCCACACACACCCCCCTCGTGGCACAGCAGCAGGTGTGCGCTCAGGGCACAGGTGCCCAGAGGGGTGTGGCTCTGGCCAGCACTGCATGTTGCAGCAAGGGGTGCAACCTCCCCTGGACAGTCTGCATCGCTGGTGCTGCCTGCCACTCGCACAAAGCCCCTGCACTTGCACAGCACGGGAGGGAAGCCCTGTGTGCTGGAGCCGGCTGCCTTCCCTGCTGGGCCAGTGCTGCAGGGGAGGGAAGCCCCAGTTGCCTTTCCCCGCGGGGTGGGGAAGGCAGCCAGCTCCAGCACACAGGGCTTCCTTCGCTTGCTGTGCGAGTGCAGGGGCTGCGCGTGACTAGCAGCAAGCGCGGGTGATACAGGGGCCCGGGAGAGGCTGCAATGTGCACACTAGCCAGAGCTGCTCCCCGCTGGGCACCTGCGCCCCGAGTGCCCCACCTGCTGCTGCTGCTTCCAATGCCTGGTGGGGCTGTACACCATGGGGGAAATGTGGGAGGGTCCCCACACCCCCCATGATCCCTGACACCTACACACTGCCCACCCAGCCACCTTACTGCTGCCACCCCCTTGGGCACGAGCTCCATGCTGCTGCCAGCTTTGGCCCCACTGCTCTGCGCTCTTGCCCGGCTGCAGCCCCACCCCCGGTGCTTCCCTACTTGCTGCTCGGTGCCAACAGGAGACCGGGGAAGCAGAGCAGGTCCCTGGGGGCTGCACCAGTGGCGGCAGCAGCCTCGTGCAAAAGCTGCACACTGGCTGGGCTGGCCCCTATGCCCACGAGGGTGAAAGTGAGGCAGTAGGGTACATTTGGGGCTGTGTGTACATGTTTACGCCTTGCTTCCACCCTTGTGGGCAGAAGAGCTGGGCGAGGCACAATTTGTTGGTGGGCACTGTGGACCAGATGGAAGCGCTTGATGGGCCAGATCCAGCCCACGGGCCATATTTTGCCCACTCCTGCTATAACATATTTTAGGGCAACAGTTGGCAGCATTTCAGAGCTGTGAGGCAGAACAGCCCAGCTCGGGTCCATGGTGGGCCGATGTTCTGACCCAGCCACCACAATTGCTGGTTCTCCTGGCCACCATTTCTGCCTCCGCATCCTCCCTCCAGCTATGGTGTGCACACATCGTGCTCCTCAACCCCGCCATAGGCAAAAAACCCACCACCACTATGCTGCCAAAGCTCTCCAACTCTGCAAGCCAGAGCCGGTGGCTACCTTAGGGTATAGACAGACACATTTGTGTTTTACATTATATGATGCAAGCCATTATGATGTAACTGTTACAACTGCATACTCCCAGAGTGATAACACAAATGTAGGAAAACTTTTGCAAATTTCATCCTGCTTTATTCAGGGTTAAAGTCAGTCATTTAGCTCTACAGAGACAGCAGGTACAACAGCTCATGTGAGATCCTGAACCCCTCCTCCACTTTTAAAGGCGTTAAAGGATACACTTGTCCATAAATTAGTTTACAGCTTCCAGCACCTACTACCACTTAATTCTTGTCCTGTTACATACAAAATTGTGGCTCTATTTTACACTCCTTTAAATTCAGTAGTAATAGGAAAAGAGGTGTAAATTTATTTTTCATTAAGTGCATATGAGACAAAGGTCAGGGAACTTCTGGCCATCTCCCTATGAGAAGTTGTAACAACTCTAAATTTAGCTGTAGGGCTGTCCAGTTCCTTAACCTTGCCATTACAGAGCTAAACCCATGATGCTCAGTTTAAATGCAGAGATACTCAGGTGACGATTCAAAATTGCTGCTGGAGGGCTTAATTCATTCTTTGTCTTGCTCTCAGATTTCACAGTGAAATGTTTCACTAACATGAAATACTTTAAAATGCCAAACTTCTACATACCACAACTATATTAGGTTAGCACAGCTGGATAAAACTGGCCTTGCTAACAAGATAACAAACCATTACAACAGTGACTGTTTCACTCAACAGCCGTGGTCTTGTTCTGCCATCTGATTTGAGAGGCATGTTCAAACTGAGTTTTGGGGGTTGACCCTGGCCCTCATGACAGAACCGTGCACACAGAGTGCTGTTGAGGTCAGTAAAAGGGTATGGGCACAGTGCTTTACCTGCTTGTAGTATTGAGCTCTTGGACAGCAACTGTTACAGGACTAGAAATATGGTTTTGGCTGATCTCAGGCAGCTTCTACTGGGAAACATCCTAGGGAAACCTAGGTATTGCAGGAGGGATCCATTCAAAAGGCAGCACTCTAATTCTTTTAGAGTCAGTATTGAATCCCATGCCAGTGCCCTTGGATGTACCTGGCTTCCTTATGGTGGTGGCTTTCAAAAGAGACAAAGCTATGCTCCACTGCTACGTTGCAGTAATTGAAAACGTCATGGGATTTCTTGGGAAAGGGGTGCGTTAACCTTGGCACTGCATTGAAAACGGTGTCATTAAAGTGTCTGCATTCCCTCGCACTATCAACTGGGTGCAGTGTTTTCCATTTTCTCTCCTACAATGCATAGCATTGCTATGTACAGTAATAGAGCTGTTGTTTAGCATTTCACTATGTAGCTGTCACTCTGTGTACATGGCTGTGGACGTGTATACATATACATATACACACCAGTGATAGTGTCAAATCTGTCCCCAGGTAGACTGATGAGAACCTCTAGTAACTTCAATCAGCTGTTTTAAATTGGTGGATATGAATCTGGTCCATCTATGCTAACCAGTTTGTGACGTTCATGGAACATTTGAGATTGTTTGATGAAACATGCTCTCGACCATTTGAAGCAGTGAGCGGGGGGCAGAAATCTGTTATCGTGCGGCTCAGGCAAGACATCCGCTGGAACGCAAGGTTTCATTCTCAGCTGATAGAAAGCAAGATGGTCCTACTGGCTTCAATGAAGCTATGCTAAGTTACCCAACTAAAGGTCTGGCCTCTTGTTTTTCATCCTCATGTCATTTCTCTTTTTCATTATCCTGCTTTTCTGTACCTGATACTGTTCTCTAGCCTCCTGTTCTGAATATGGATGAGAAAACATTGTAGTGCCATCCCCCGCTATTGCGTTTGGGTAGAGGAAGAAGAAGGTTTATGGCGACGGTTCTCTTGTGTAAGTGCTGGATGGCTTGAAATGTTCAAATGACTGTAATACATCAAAACATCCTACTGAGTGAGTTTTTATGCCCTTTTTCTGTCTAGCAACCAACATGGTATAGTGTTGTGTTAGCATGTCTTTGGGATTTATTCTTTCCTGCTGTTAGGACATGATTTTTTTTCCAGCTCTAAGAAATAACAACACCTGTTGGTTGGTTTGTTTTTTCCTTTTGCTTCGTTCTATGTAAATGACTGTATTTGATATTGGGAAAAGACAGAGGATATTTTTC
This sequence comes from Alligator sinensis, assembly GCF_000455745.1. Classification (NCBI taxonomy): domain Eukaryota; kingdom Metazoa; phylum Chordata; order Crocodylia; family Alligatoridae; genus Alligator; species Alligator sinensis. The sequence continues at coordinate 1,765,092 of NW_005841938.1, read as the reverse complement.
TCTTATCTCATGTCTCCTCATCTTACAGTAACCTTGTGTTGGTCTCTAGCAGTGTGTGGTTTGAATGGAATTATAATTTGCATTGCAGTATCATTAAAACACTTCATGGATTTCAGATAGTTATGTCATCCTTTTTTGTTACCGAGGATGAAAGGATAAAGTGTGTATTATAGCGTATGGAAGTATATTAAAGTTTAATAAAATATGATGATATTGTTTTGCACACAAGTCTCTTTGGTACAATAGCAAGGAAATGTTTTATACTAACAGTCTGCCATAATGGATGAAAAATATTCTCCAAAAACCAAAGTTGAGTCTAAGGATATTATACCCTTTTGTAAACTTGGGGGGCTGGACTCAATGATCCTCTGGGGTCCCTTCCACGCAAATGTCTATGAAATCTATGAAACTCAGTTCAGTTTATAAAAGGCTGTTACTTAAAAGCACATTTTAAGAATTAAGAGATTGATTTCGTTATAATGGACTTTATTTCGGGGACAGCTGTTTTTCTAGGTTGAAAGAAGGCAAATTTCTGATATCTTCTTTTTTCAGTTATCAGTACCAGAACTAGAGCATTTTGTCCTCTTGAGGAGAGGACAGATTGTGGGCAATAAATAAGCTGCACTTTAAATGACAAAATAGCTGACACCATAGAAGTTAGAAATCAGCATTGTAACAGCTTCTTACAAATGTAGGCATAATTGCACAACACGGAAGACATTTTTACATGCTGTTTTTGTAACTTTTTGCTCTTTATAATCAATATTATCTCATCCTGACATTTTAAGAAGTATTTTAGACGGGTGATAAATAATTCTTTCTTGAGTCTTTTTCATCTCAGTCTTGGGTGGTTCTCTTATATGGATTCAAACAACTGAGTTATGCAGCTCCCTTTATGTCATGTAAGAGCACTGAATGATAAATGATGCTTACAAGGGTATCCAAGCATGGATTTAGTTCTGCACCAGTTGAAGTTGGTGGCAAAACTCTCATCAACTTAATTGCTATAAGATTAGATCATATGGCCCAAATTCTGGAAAAAGTTATGCAGATCCCAGATTTATATTTTTTGGATGAGCGTAGATTAGTCTGAAGTGCTGGGGTGGGGTATACAGCAAAGAGCCTTTGATACTTAACAAGGGCAGTAGCTGCATGAATTTGAGGTGGTTACATTTACATACAAATAGGGAGAGTTGGGAATTACCCCTTAAGAAGTTGTCACATTAGACACCCAATTTTTTGTAAGGAAGATGCGGTGCACATCACCAGAGCTTGATGGTTTTATAACTATACAGAAAGCCAGTTTAGATTAGGAACAGGCAGTCAGGCTAATTTCTTCCTGGTAAAAGTGTTCAGTATGAGCCAATCGCGATTCCAACAAAGAGGATGTGGATGTATATTTAGGAAACACAACTGCTGAAGAAGCTGGACAACAGAGGCTGGGCCTCCCAACATCTGGTACAGCAGAGAGACAGTGGTGCCCCTAACCCTCATATACAAAAGGAAGGCAGCTGGGTCCCACCAAGGGACTGGGGCCAGGGAAATAGGGGCCAATTGGTAGCAGCTATTACCTGGCTGGAAACAACCAAGGAATAATGGCCTGTACTGTGTGATTTTATTGTTGGATGATTCTCTGCGAGTTAATAAAGTTTCAGTTGTATTAAACCAGCTCCCAAACATCTTGCCTTTCACTCTATATGGCTGAGATAGCAAGCATGTGCGTACTGCTATTTTGGGATCTACTAGGTGTCCCCAGCACTGCAAGTCACTGTACTCTAGGCATTGGCCCTAATTTTATTTTGTTCTGTTTGAGAAAGAAATCGCTTTGTGCTTGTCAGGGATTTTTGCCTGCTCTGCTGCTGGAATACATATGTTATAGTGGACACATGGCAATTTGACAGTGGGCTAAAAAAGACAAGGGGATAAATTCCCTAGCTGGCAGCCTGGAATACAAATCACTGTAGCAGTGGAATGTGCTGCGCAGGACTCTGAGCAACAGCTCTGTATTGAACAAAAGATCTGCAAGTCTGTTCTCCTTCCTCCCCATGCTGTTAATCACTGAGTGGAGACAGACAGACACTGTGTTTATAGATAGGAAAATTAAAATACCTATTTTAGGATTAGGTCCAAGAGAGAAGCTTAAGGGCAAAATTGAAGAGGTAGTCAGTGAACTGTTTCTAATAGCCAAAAACAAAGCACCGATCTGTGGATCAGCAGCTACCCATCATATATGAAATTCTGGCTGCTAAAGTAGATTGGGGGTATTTGAGCTCAATGACAGTTACTCAGGACTCTAAGAGTAAACTCCAGTAGAAAATGTGGAAGTCTAGGAAAGAAAAGTGCATAAACTGGATACACAGAGAAACATTCCTTTCTGTGTATCCTGGAATAGGGCTTAAGGAAGAACAGTCACAAGGAGATTAGAAGGAGAAAGTAACCTATTTTGGAGTTATACTTTTTTATTTTGGGCATGCTATTGGTATATGGAAGCATAACAGAAAACCATGTATCATCCTGGTATTGATTAGTTAGATGTCAGTCCTCTTTGTCATGTGCATAAGTGCCTAATTTATAACCCCTGTTCATTGTGGACAAATTTTCAATTGAAAGCCATTACAGCTAAATATTTTTACCCCAACACTCTGTCAAATTGTCACCTGTGCTGTGTAAAGAGATTTAGTCAGATAGTTTAGGGGGGGCAAAATGTAGATTTCAGTTTTCAAATAAAGTATAAATGTTATCTTCTCCCCACCCCACCTCAATTGAGAAAGCAAGTTTTGCTTGAATTTAAACACTCTCCTACAGTGTTACAATCCAGACTTTACAATAGGGTTCATAGAAACCTGAACATGAAATCTGACTACAGAAAGATAGAATATTGACCAATGGGGTGTGCAAAGGAGGCCCTATTAGATATGGATTCAGATTTGGCCCAAATTGGGGACATTGATTCGATTCGTTGATTCGGATCACTGTCCCCGATTCAATTCGGCCGAATCCGAATCTGAAGATTCGATGCTGATTTGGAGAATCAGTGATTCGGACATAGACACAGCTTTAAAAGTCTTTTCTACATACCTTGAGGTAGCAGGTACGACTCACGATCACTGCGATGCATCTTATTGAGTTAGTCTTTAAAGGATTTTGTGGGTCATTGTACTTCTCTAAGTTATGGGGAGTCTTATTGCATGAATTAGTTTGCCTGGTAGCTTACCTTTCACAGCAGGATCTCCTGACCGCCCTGGAACATGTAATTAAGCCAGGGAATGCTCTTGCAGAGAAGGAACCCCCGGCTGTTAAACAGTGAGGCAGCCCCTGTGTGTTCCTAGTCGGGCAGGAAAGCAAATGAGGATGCCTACTGAAATCCCTTCTTGCAGCCTTCTGCACATTCCCCAATGTCTCTGGATTTACCGTTTCTTTTCTCCATATATTGCAGGAGAGCAGTGTATCTGACCCTTCTGTCTTTCTGGTAGAGTCCTGGAGTCAGGAATACAGACTAAAATAATACATCAGCTCATAGAAGTTACAGGCCTGCCATCTAGTCATTTAAGGACATTTTCAGACAGCAACAGATTTAAGGGAACCCAGGTGGCAAAAAGCTGATGCTTGTGCTGACCTCAATAGCAGAGTATCATAAGGACACTGTTAGAAGCTTCCCTGAGAAGTACGTTTTTCTGTTTGTTGGTTTGTTTGTTTGGAGGTATTCAAAAATTTATATGCTCCAGCTCTTTTCAGTATTATAATTCAGTCCTTGCAAAAATATGCACTATTTTTCTACCTTTCCAGCTATCTTTCGGGATAAGTGGCATAAAGCACCTACTTTGAATGCCTTCAAGAGACATTTGGATCTTTATCTTGCTGGGATCCTTTGACCCCTGCTGTCTTCCTGCCCCTGGGGCAGGGGGCTGGACTCGAAGATCTTCTGAGATCCCTTCCACCCCAAATGTCTATGAAATCTATGAAAGGGACACAAACAGCATGACAAACTGTCTAATTCTAATTATAACCATTTATCCAGTGAAAATATACGAGTTTTAAATGGGTAAGGGAACATAAGCTTCCTTAAAAAAGTATCCTAAACACTACCTACAGTGGTCATATCATATCATGAATATCATGTATGATTAAGCAGACCTTCATAAAAGATGCAGAGTGTCCTTGCCAAAAGACAGCTGGAGTGCACCAAATTTGGGTATATTTGAATCTCCATAACTGAAGAGCAAAGGAAAAAGGTTGAGCAGTATTTTCAAACTTTTCATAGCCAAATATGAGGAATAAACATTTCTTGCTTGTGCTCTAATCATAAAAAATACAAAATCCAAGCTACAGGTTAGCCTGCATTTAGATCTTTAAACACAATGTCTCTGAATCTATGTTTCATCCTCCCCGATTATTTTTATATAGCTTTGCATTCATTATGTGAATCCATGAGGTGACATAGCTAGCAAGTAATACTGGGTCCAATATCCCCTTATTTATACCAACATCCCAAATGAAGCATGAATAAAGGTTGCAGTACTCTTGTACATTTAATTGAATAATGGTCTCTTGCAGGATAAGATGGGATGAAGCTAAGGCATTCCTAAAATAAACCTGAGTGACATGAAGACATTTATATTGGAAAGCTGGAGAATTGCTTCCTCAGTTCAAATGTACCGTTCCAGTAAAAGCAGTCCAGTTGTAGCAAGTGAACCTAATCATGCTTCATTCTTTCCACTGTAGGATCAATGTCTAATATGCAATCAGGACTCGTAGTACAGATGATGTGTTTTACAAAAAAAAAAATTTAATTGCAAGCTTTTGGGCACAGACACCCTTCATCAGGCATCGGAGAAAAGATTGTAAAAGTTCTCCTGGGTAGAAATGGAAGTTCATATTTCATAGGATTTCACAGAGGAGTCAGTCGATGGAAAACTATAATATTATGCAGTATATAAAACATGTTTGTTAGTTGACTGACCAGATTGATGGAAGAATGAAGCTTGCTGAATCATTATTTGCGAGGGGCGTGGAAAGCATAGGAAATAGGCTCTGTGTTTTAGTTACAAAGTGGTATAATCACTGCATTCATTTAGATATCTATCCAAACGACACTTCAAAACAAAGGATATCTCTTTAGAGCTCTGGACACATTTAAAGACACCGTAACATAGGAGTTAGAATAAGTGGCTCAAGCTCACGGACATGTGATATAGTAGCATGGCATGGTAGGAGATGTGATTACTTAAGTAGATGGGAGAGAAGCCATTTGGGGCTTTAAAACTAATACCTTAAAACGCCATTCAGAAAATAATTGGCTAGTGCCAGTCAGAGGGTGGCACGATATGTTATCACAAGGATCTGCTGCTTCACTGTTGTAGTAAGAATAGCTGAAGAAAGTTAGCTTTCCTTATTGAAACCTGGCACCTTTGTATTGTGCCAGCTGCCGTATGCATAGCTAAACTGGCTGTGCCGTGCGGTACTTAACAACTGAACTTGGAAGACTCTTGTAGCTAAGCCATCTCTGTTCTTGCTGGAGTCGACTTTATCTTTTAATATGAAAAGCGCTGGAACCTTGAAAGCACTTTGGCACCCAACAGCAAAGAGTACAAAGGTGGTGCACTCCAGCACAGGGCGAGTGTTGTGGCAAGGGAAGTTTAGGAAGAACTCTCTCACTAGAAGGGCGGTGAAGCACCGGAACAGGTTACCTAGAGAGGCGGTGGACTCTTCATCCTTGGAAGTTTTTAAGACCCAGCTAAACAAAGCCATGGCTGGGATGATGTAGTTGGGGCTGGTCCTGCTTTGAGCAGGGGGGGGAACAAGAAGCCATCTTGTGATCCCTTGCAACCCTCATTTTTTCTGGTTCTAAGTGCAGGGGAAGTTAAGAAAGTGATGGTTCTTAACTACCCCTGTTTTGAGTGGTAGTCAGTGTGAAGCTGCTTGTGTGCTAGTCCTGAAGGTATCGGGGCATATCTTTAGAAAAAGAAATTAGGCAAAGGGAAATGTGCTGGCTTCGCCATGTTAAACAATCACTTTACCTGCATGCTCCACTGTCCAGTTTTACCCTTGATGCTGGGCAGAGGGAACTTCGTGACCAAGCTTCGGTACTCTTACTGAGGTCCAACTGCTCTCTCATTTTACCCTGTCACTTCCCTGCGTTCAATATTCCTTCCCTTCTCTGCCAGGATCGAATTTGAAGTAACGGTTTCTAATCTGATAGCTGAGGCTCATCCTGGGTAAGGCCATACAAGAGAGCATTGAAAAGTCTCTGAAATACAAATTGGGGATAAGGAAGACCGAAGTTTGCCTGCCTCAGAGGGGACTGCAAATTTCATAACCAAATCTGTTCTATTAGCCAGGAGCTGTCAGAATGATAAATAGGCTAGTCAGGTTATATCACGTTGCATACTAGGGCAGCAGAAATAAAAGAAATAATTCATATACCCAGATCTGGTAAAGCAGCGTTGCCGGGTTTTAAAATGGCAAAAAGCAAGACAGTCTGAAGCTAAAATAGAAATTCAACGCTTAATGCATCCCATATTGTAGATAGAATTGTAGGGGAAAAATCAGTGCCTTTTCTGAAGCCACTACCAATATACAGTAATTATCCACTTACTTGTTAGAGCTCCTAGGATTTACCAGCACATCCTGCAGTAGCACTATTTTGTTAGTTGGAAATGGTTCTCTCTGTAAATCCCATAATTTCGTTATAATTCCTCAGACAGCTGTGCCTATAACTAGGCACAAAGAGTCATGAATAAAAATCATGAATAAGATAGACAGATACACACACACATGCAATTAAAGTGTCCTTATCTGAGGATCTTAAAGTGCTATATCAACTATGCATCACCAATGACATTGACCTGTATCATATCTCAAAAATGCACGTGGGAGCTACAGGTGCTCTCTCTCGATACTCGGTTCTTCTCTCAGGCTCCCCTTGGCTTGCATGTTTTGGGCTCTGATCCCACCACCCAGTCTTTCAGCCTTGGGGCCCCAACCCTGCTGGCTTTATTCACCTCAAGGGCTAAATTCATGGCTTCTGTGCTCCCTTACAGCTACACTTATGCCTTGCAGATGTTACTCTGTCCACTGTCTGGTCTTCTTGTAGGGGCCTCAGCCGTCTTGGCTTTAGCCCACCCCACTCCTCCCTCCCTCATTCTAGCTGCAAGCTTCCTGGCTGGACCACTTGTTCAGGTCTGGCTTTCTTGGCTTCAGCTGTCACCTTTGCTTCAGTCTCCAGGCCCCTGGGGCTGTCCCTATCTCATGTGGTCCCAGCACCTCTGGCACTTCTGGTCCACAGCAAGGCCACTCTCAGTTCAGCTTAGTCCCCTGCCCCCAGCATCCCTAACCCAGGGCAAGGCTGCTCATAGTCTCTCATTGGTTTAGCTTTAGCCCCATACAGCCCCTGGAGTCCTAGACCCTGGAAGGGTCCTGCTTTCTAGGCACCCCACCTGTGGGCTCCATGCCACCCCTCTGAGCCACTTCCAGTGCTCTGGTGTTACTCTCTGCCAGCTGCAACACTCGGTTAAATCTTCTCCAGGGCTCCCTAAGCCCTTAGCCTGTAGCTGCTACCTCTTGCAGCTTCCCCAGGTACCGGTGCTGCTTCTGTTGGCATCTACACCAGTAGAAGCTCTGTCCACAGTACGAGGAAGGGCCAGGCTGCCTCCTTTGGCTCAAGAGCCAGGCTTCTAGTAGACCAGATCACATGGCTCAGCCCCCAGCCTGCTCTCAGATATGCAGTTAAGGCCTGAGCTGCAACCACTGCCCCTTCCCCTGTTGCTCTTTTAACCCCTTGTGCATTTCCCTCAGGGTGGATTTGATTTTAATCAAATTGATTTATTTAAGACATGATTTAAATCACAGGTCAGGAAGCCTCAGTTTAATCGCTCTCTACAAAAAGTGCAGTCTTGTTGTTTGATATCCTTTATTCATTAAACTTCTTGAAACTGCCCTCTTAGGGAAAGGTAAGGGCTTGACTATGCGTACACAAACTTGCAGAGAGATAATAGGGCTGACGGGTGGGTAATCAGGTCTGTTATCTCTCAGCTCCATATAGTGCTCTTAACAAGGATGTTATCTCTGAAGACAACAAATGCTCCCTATGCCCGAAGAAGGGCATTTGTGCCCAACAGCTTGCAAAGAACAATTTTTCCAACTATTTAGTTTGTCTAATAAAAGATATCACCTTGTCTGCCTATGATCTCTGGAGGCACACACCCTCAGTTTGAGAACCAATCACAGAGATGCTTAACGGGATCTTCTAGAGTCCAGGGGTGGCCAACCTGTAGGTCTGGAGCCGCACGTGGCTCTTCAGAAGTTAATATGCGTCTCCTTGAATCTTTGCACAAGCACACAGTGACCAGCTTCCAAACAGGCTCTGATCTCACAGACCACGGCCCAAATGGAAGCTGGTCGCCGTGTGCTTGTGCAAAGATTCAAGGAGATGCATATTAACTTCTGAAGAGCCACGTGTGGCTCCAGAGCTGCAGGTTGGCCACCCCTGTTCTAGACTGAGCACTGAGTCCCATTGGGTCGAGTGGTTTTCTTTAATCTTTACTAATTTGTAGAGGAGCCTCTGGGAACCCCATAAGATTGGGATGCTAATATAGCACATGGCCTATTGTGGCCTATTTAGAAAACTTCTGGAAAGGTTACATGAATATACTGTCTTAAATAGCATACAATTAGAAGTTATAATCCCTATTCCATGATGATATCTTTGAGCTTTAATGTATCTTAAATTAAAACTATCTTTATATGTCTATTTTTTAAAGCATCTTAAAAAAAATGTTTTAAATTATGATTAAATAAAAAAGATTTAAATTAAAAAATCTTTTTTTTTTTAATTGTTGAATTGTATCCACCCTGGTTTCCCTGGCTGCATATTGCTCTGCTGCTGTCCCCCAGCCCAGCTGCTTGCATAATTGCAGCCCTGCAATGCTGGCTTCCTAGCTCTCAAGTCGCAGGGTTTAGGGGTCCCTGCTGCACAGCTTATTCAATTGCAAATAAGTGGCAGATTGTAAATTTTGATTCCAAGATGAACACTGCTTCATATCTAGGGATTTGATTCAGCCCCTTCTGAATATTTTAAGCTTAAAACAAACGTGCCATTTTGTGTCAAAATTGAGGAAATGTAAGAATGAAAAAACGTGAATTAGGGAAGACAGAGGGGCACTGTGTACCACTATGCACAACCAGAGTTTGAGCCAACATAGCATAATCATAACTTGTCACCAATATCAGTCAGTAGCCAATTGTCACCCTGGTCCTCTGTGGTCTTATATCTGGGTAATGCAGCTTCCTGGGCAGATAGTTTATGTACTGCAGCTTTCTCAGAGCTATGCATTAAGGCAGGGGTCAGCTACCTATAGCCTGTGAGTCAAATCTGTCCCATGGAGCCATTTGATCTGGCCCATGGACATAGGGCTTTGGTGACATTTACTGGCAGGGGGCTTTGGCACCAGTTGTTTTCCCCTGCCACTTTGGGGAAAAGTGCCATCAGTGAATGTGTCCTAGTACCTGCTTTCCAGCCTGCCTGTGGCCCAAAATGAGTCACCTTGGCCCACAGCTGCTGACCTAGGGCACCAAGTAGCCTGAAATACCTATTTTACCTACTGTTGTGATTGTGAGTGTAAATCAGTTTGAAGTTTACCCAGTATGCTGTTTTACTTCATTGTGCAATTACTTCTTTAAAGAAATGCTTAAAGTGCAGATTTTTATCATCGTATCAATGTCCTGACTCCTGCAGATACCATCACAACCCTTCTGCCTAAATAAGATTTTCTTTGGTTTCAGAAAGTGCATCATTTCTTTGATGGACATTAATAGTTCGTTTTGAGCCATTGCAGCTTTTGCTGTAAATACACATGTAGGATCTTTTAAAAAATATATGTATTATTAAAAATGATAGACTGTCATAGCTCCATTGGCACAAAGACAAACTGTCTTGTAAACCTCATTTGACTTGTTTGGAGCTGTTACTATGTATTGCTCAATTATAAGTATAAAAATGTTGTTAAAGGGATCTCTTGACATGTTGCCTAATAGCTTGTGGTACTGGGCAAACATTTTTAAGTATCATATTCTTCTGGAGTAATTTTCTCATTTTGGCTGAAGACTTTGACCTGTTCATCTAAGCATCAGTATTACAATATCTAGACTGCCCGGTTCATGTCTCACCAAGGTTAACTCAACCTTTTAGCTTGTCTTTCCGTAATCTGTTCGGTGTATTATGTCCACTATTCATCCCTAGATTACAGTATCTGTTGTATCCATACATATATTAATCAAATCCCTGCACATTGAAAAAGAATACTGCTTAGTGTTCATTAAATCTGTAGAGGTCCTGGATCACAATTCAAATGTCCAGCCCTCAAGAGTTGTGCAAGACACTCTATACAGCTCTCTCTTACTTGTCACCACTTGGATTGTCCTTACTCCAAAGTTAGTTTCATATCAGTGGTGTTCTAGTTTTTGGGATGAAAAGTTCAAGATTAGCAAAACAGACCTTTAGTATTGTCAGTTTTTCTGTGTAATGAACTGTATCTTTTTTTAGGCAATCATGTTCTACTATGTGTCCTAAACCCAAACACTTATTTCTTTGGCTCCCCTACACCAAGGTTTATGAATCATCTTGGCCGGTACATCTCTCTCCTTTCAATCTGATCTTTGAAGCCATTCAGCTACAGAAGTCATATATACTCCTCCTTCTCTGCTGTACTCATTTAAGCATGCTGGACTGCTTTGTGAGCTTGACGATACTCACCTATTTTCTAGTGATGCATACATATATGGTCCTATATCGGGGTGGGCAAAATCTGGCCCACGGGCCGAATTGGGACCACAGAGGGGCTTTGTCTGGCCCGCGGTGGGTCCCTTGGTCCTGCCTGGCTGAGGCGCTGCCTGGTTGCGGTGCATCCTCCTGCTCCATGGGCACGCAGTGGGGCTGGGATGGCTCCATGGCTGGACTTCTAGGCAGCCTGGGCAGTGGTGGCTCCTTCCAGCTGCCACTGACACTGGCCCCAACCCTGTGGTACCAGCAGGGACCAGCACGCACAGCCCTGACTCTGCGCGCCCCGTGCCTGCTCCAGGCTTGTCTGTTGCTCAGCATGGGGGGAAAGCAGTCCCTCCCCCTCACCACTGCCGGGCTGTTCTTGGTGCAGCCAGTGGAGCCCGCACTTGACCAGGCTGCCCTGCATCTCTGTCACTACTGTCACTAGGCTGCCCAGCACAGCAGCAGTGACAGTGCAGAGCAGCCTCAGGGAAGCCCAGAGGTGGTGGTGACAGAGACGCAGGGCAGCCCAGCACGGGCTCCAGGTGGCTGCGGTGAGAACTGCCCGGTGGTGGCAAGGGGGAGGGGCTGCTTCCTCCCATGCCAAGCAACAGTTTCTGTCCAGCACTGCCATTGCTACTCAGCCCAGATGGGCGAGCCAGGAGCAGGTGTGGGGTGCATGAGGCTGGGCTGCATGCATTGGTCCCTGTCACTACCGTAGGGCTGGGGCCAGCAGTAGCGACAGCCAGAAGGAGCTGCGCCAGCCCCGCTGCGTGCCCAGGGGGCAGCAGGACCTGCCACAGCTGGGTGGTGCTGAGTGGGCACAGGGTGCGCTGAGGCTGCACGGTATTGGCGGTGCACAGGCTCCGGGCTGTTGCAGAGCAGGGGTGGGTGCTGATCAGCTCAGGGAGGCATGGGCAGGGGGGCTCCCATGCACACCCCACTATACCCACAAACTCTCCCCTGCAAACCTCACAATCATGTCCTCCTCCACACACACAATCACACACCCCACAAACACTGAACCCACCCACACCCTCCTCCACTCTCACCCTCCACCCCACCTGTGTGCTTTTGGGGGGAAACCCACTCACTGCTACATGCATATACCCCACCACAAACATGTACCCACACACATACCCCCAGCCACCCTCCCCTTCCGCACACTCCACAGGCCCCCACAAACCCCAGACCCACCTACACACATACACACCCATCCGTATCTAAATACACCCCCCACACCTGACATACACACACACATACACCCCATACCCACCCACCCTCCCACAAACTCCTTACCCACCACAACCCTCCACATGCCCTACAATATACAAGAGTAAAACTTCATTTTGAGCTATTATGGAATCACTTCTATATACACACAGTGCGCACACACACACAAATCGGGACAAAAATATTCTTTAAATAAAATTAAAATATGTTATTACAGATGTTTGATTTTTAGTATATAATTTGTTTGTTTTTTTCCAGTTCCAAGATGGCAGGGGGATGGACAAAAGTCAGAGGTTAGGGGGTGGGACTTCCAGCTCCAATATGGTGACCAGGGGGCAGGGTGCTTGTCAAGGGGTGGGGCTGCCCTTGCGGCTCTCGACAGCTCACCAAAACTCATTAAGTGGCTCTGGAGCTAAAACAATTGCCCACCCCTGTCTTATATAAATGATTGCATTCACCACAGGTGAACATATAGTGAAATACATACTGAAAGAAAGAGGGATTACTGGAAAGAGGAAAATATACGATAAAATTTGCATTTCTTCATACCTCTGCCAAATACCATCTGTTGTCCTTAGCAGGTTTAGGACTAATTTTTTTGTTGTCGTGAATAATGCAGAGGTGACTGCTGGAGAGAGATCTGTACTCTTGGATTGCATGCCAGTTCCACATTGCATGCAAATACGTGGCAGCTTTTAACTAAACATTCCATGCATAAAGTAGGAACAATATTATGTCATCTGTTGTGTGTAATGGGAGGATAACAGCTGTGCTATATGAAATATCGAGTCTGTCAAATAGGGATGTAAATGCAGATTAAAAATATGTACAATTCATTTTTTTTTTAATTGCAGTGCTAAAATGGTTAATCAGTATGGTGACCCCCTGGCCTGGCCCATGTGGGGCTACTCTGGCCCGGCCTGTGGGCCCCCCCTGCCTGGCTTGGCACCAGCAGGGCACTTATAGCCCCCCAAGGTGCAGTAGGGAAGGGTGTCTTTACTCGTCCCTGCCCCTAGCTCAGGAATTGCTAGTACCACATGCTGGATGCATCTACATGTTCAGTTAGCATGGAGCAATAATCTCCAGAGCAGTTTGTGCCAGAGCTGTGCCCAGGCACAGTGTCTTCATGTGTGCCCGGACTGCAGCTGTTTCAGTTGGGGTGGAGCAGCCTCAGGCTGGCAGGAGCACCAGGGGATCAGATCTGGGCTCCAGGTGGCGGTATCAGGTAGTGGAAGGGCTGGCTGGGGTAAAAGGGTGCTACAGGGCAGGGCTAGCCAGCAGGCAGCCCCTGCATTGTCACATCCTTGTGCCCCAGCCAGCCCCTGCCACCATCTTTACGTGCATTTTGGTGCACTAAATGACTCCACCATAGGATAGCACCTGCACCCGGACAGTACTAGCCTACAAGTGCTATCCTACAGCAGAGTTAATTAATTTGCTGTGCCCTAATATGGGCATACATATAGGTGGTGATGCTTTACTACAGAGCTAATTAGCCAGCTCAGCAGTAAAGCCCAGGTGTAGATGCCCCAGTAGATGCTGAGTAGAATGAGTCCAGCAGAGTTTCGTGCTTCAACCACTGACATAACTTACTGAGGGGATGTGCCCTGCACAGCCGCATGGGACTTCAGCTCAACAGAATGCCTTACAGAGAACTTGCCTGTGTTTGACGGAGGCAGGCCAACTCTTGTACCCTTTCCATCAGGTTTTGCTGTTGCATTAGAGGCGTCTACAGAGGATTATAGAGATGTATTTAGTAAGGTACTCAATGTTTCAGTTACATTTCATTAGCTTTTTATGATATTATTTTGATCCCAATCAATAAGCTTTATAACCCAAATCCTCCAATGGATCATTGCAGCTAACTTAGCTATCAACTTTCTGTCTTGATACACTATAGTTGGGCAATTACACTGTGTTTAGTCACTAAGAATGTGACACGCTGTGTGAAAACTGACTCTTCTGTGTGAGCTGTAATTGTTTCCCGCTTAGTCAGCACTTATTGAATTAGTATTGAAAAGATAATTTCATGCTTGGTTAAGTGGTAAATTCAATTCATTTGCTAGCAAGACAAAGTAACAAATCTGACTTTAACAGTATTAATTATAAGTAGAGAAGTAAGTGAGTGCTGTACTGCTAAAAAACAAAGGTAAATTATCTTGGTACTTATTTGCCGCTTACCTATGCTGTTGATGCATTTAAAAAATGCAGGCAAAATACTTTGACTCTAGATTAGGCCAGTTGTGTGCCTGTAAGTGATTAGTGGTTCTTCTGTGTAGTACCAAGTACTTGTCCTAATGAGAAAGTTGTGGGATCATGGAAACTGCCACTGATCCCACTTTCTGGTAGCTTTAGTATAGAAATCAGGAGCTGAATGGACCATAGCCCCCCACCTCTTTTCCTGCTGTGATACTGTATCCAGGTCCTAGCTTGATGCAGCAGCATTCAGTGCATGATAAAACATTATCCTGCTACTTCCCATGCTCTGGGAAGCATCTGGCTAGTGAGAATACTTGCATCCTCCTGGATGAGAACCTGGCATTGTGCTTTGAATTTGTGCTCGCATATGTAGTATTTTTATGGATCGATGGCTTGAAGTTGTAGCAAAGTAAGTTTAGATTGGATGTCTGGAAAGACACTTCTTTGCTGATACAACAGTGAGGCAGTGGAATAGATACCTAGGGAAGTTGTGGACTCTCCATCACTGGAGCTGTTCAGGAAGAGGTTGGACAGTCACTGGTTGGGGATGATCTAGGTGTAGCTATGCCCATGTTCTACTATGCATATTTCCAAGGCTTCTCGGCTTTCCTGGTTGGCCCCCATCTTGTTTTGCTATGTGTCAGGGTGTTTCTAAGCATCCTTCAGAGGCACTGGGTGTTGGTCACAGCTAGGGATAGGGACTGTGGCATGCCAATGGTTCTGGTGGGACCAAAGCTGGAGGTTCCTGGCTAGAGGGTCTTGCCCCTCCACTCAAGATTAGGCCGATCACCATATTGGGGGTCAGGAAGGAATTTTATCCCAAGCTCAGATTGGTATGGACTGTGAGGGTTTTTGCTTTTCTCTGTCGCTGGAGGCATGGCCCTCTACCCAGGATTTATTAGGCATATATTGACAACATTTCATAGAAACAGGACATTGGCTCCCATGGTTCCCTTGCTTTCCTTTTGGCCACTTAGGTGTCACAACCCAAAGGATGTGATTTTTGTTTGTGTGTGCTTCGGCACTGCTAAATTGTTCCCGCTAAATTACAGCTTCTTTGCACGGTGGAGTTTTCTGCTCCAAAAGAGAACCCCGGTGCAAGGGAGAATTTCCCGCCAATTTGAAGCTTTCTTTGCGTATAAAAGGCTTGAGTGGTTTCCGCCCAAGTTGGAGGACTCCACGAACACCGGGAGGAGGAGACTTCACGCTGTGTGAAGATCTCTAAGCGCTGCAGATCCTTACGGACCCAGTGCATTTCAAGCAGACAACAGAGGTCTGATCAACCTCTAGCCTCTCCCCGTCGCCAATCGCAGCCTAGACGTATCCCTTCCTGCACGCAAAAGAACCAGACCCACGGAGCCTAGCAAACTTCGTGTGAGTCCTTGCCAGACGACCGACCTCAGAGCTCTTCTACCTGGGTTCGAGTCCTGCAGGTTTATCTTCCCGTCGCCGAAAACCCATTGCGACGTACCCTCGTGTTTTGCATCTTCCCGTCACCGAAAACCCCTTGCGACGTACCCTCGTGGCCTGCAGGTTCGAGTTTTGTTGTGTTGTCTGTCTGTAACTGCAACTCAAGCAAGTTTTCCAGCCTACGCCACTGCCATCTCGGTGTAAGTAAACAATCTTTAAAACTACCGCTAAGCTTTTGTGCCTAATTCCAGCTCGACGGCCTTCCCTCTCCGACCCGGCGTGCCCGGGCTGCTGGCCACAGCCCGCATGCAGCACGGAAAAGGACTCGGGTGGCTCCCGGCCCGCACATTAGGGTGTTAGGTATGTGTTGTGTCAGGGTTGACAATAGTCTTATGTAGAGTTTAGAGGACGGTCTGTCTGGGATGGTTTGGATCGGGATGATCCTGCTTCAGGCAGCGGGGTTGGACTAGATGACCTCTGGAGGTCCCTTCCAGCCCTGCACAAAAAACCCACAGCAATCAAGTCCTTATTTCATCCTCAGTGGGTGCATTTACATGAGATGCTTACTGTGCAGTAGCCTAGTAACACTGTGCGGTAGGGTGCTGGTCAGAAACCATGCTAATAAGCTACTGTGCAGTGTTATCAGGCTACTGTGCAGTAAGTGTCACAAAAAAACCGTGTGCTGGCACTCCTGTGTGGTAACTAGTTACTCTGCATTTAGTTAGTACTTCATTAAGCAAGTATTAAACTAAATGTGCAGCAACTACTGCACATTAATGAACGTGTAGATACACCCAGTATAACTGAAACCAGTGGGAGAATGGACTTCAGGGATTGACCATTATGGTTTCTTTACCTTTGGCTCCAAAAGTCTGAGACAGCTGCATTATCTTTACAGTCAAGTTGCTTCCTTTGCAGTGAGCTAGCAGATAGATGTTTCAACCAACTCCTTCCCACCTGAAGTCTGAAAGGACAAAAGTGGGATTGAAAGGCAGAGTTTGTTCATATTGGCAGAGGCTGTGGAGTGAATTGTTTTTTCTTTCTCCCCTTAAATTACTCCTGAGTTTTGTCTGGATTAAAAGACGCTGCCATTAGCAGAACAAAATTCTGACTGTGGTTTATTACTGTATTTCACTCCCAGCTTTTCACTGGAGATGATTTATCTTCCATTACACTACTTCCAGCTATATTTGACATATCTGAGTTAAGATTGGGCTGTTTCAAGTAAAATTGTCAATCTAAACGTATGACGTGTCAAGAATGTCTGGGTTCTGTGCCTCTTGAGCAAATCTAGCTATCATATGCTCAACATGTTTCTGTATAGAATTGCCTCTGTGGTGATCATCTGAGTGGTCTATTCTATCAAAATTTACTTTACAGATTTATTTTGTCCTCTCTTTCTCTTGGTCCTTGCCGCATCCCATTGAAAACAATAGGACTCTATTCCGTACCAGAGGTTTTTACTAGCAAATCATGATGTGTGATTAAAACCTGAGGGGCAGTTTTGCAAGGTTCATAGTTCCAACTCGTTTGAAATCTATTAAGTTGAGGAAACTGAGCCCCTGGTAGAATCAGACCCTAATTTATTACCATAAGCAAAATCTTGCTAAATGTACTTTAACTGAAATCAGTGGGATTGCTTTTGAAAAGGGAATGAAAGTATTTCCACGCAGACTGTGAGCAATGTTCAGCACCAAATGAGGTATCCGGTTACATGCAAAGTGGTGCAGACATCGTTGGTGAGAAAAATCAGAAGGAAGAGATTATTTGGGTACCTGAAACATACCCTTATTGATGCAAACTTAAGCATAAGACGGACCATTTATTTAACTACAACTTTTAGCCATTGAAACTGCAGTTTTGCAGCACTGCAGCATTAGGTGTCTGCTGGCTTAAGAGAGTAGTTGGGCATTCAGGAAGGAAGTTTTGGTTCAAAAAAGAAACTCTCATAAATGAGCGAAAACAATAAGGAAACGTGCAAACCGTAACTGGAAAAAAGGAAGGGGTCAGTGTGTTGAAACTGTGCTCCAGAATAGACTCTCATAGAAAAAAATATATAAAGAA
>NW_005841938.1:1744742-1747399 GCF_000455745.1 Alligator sinensis | reverse complement strand
AGGAATGCCAGTAGGAGCACACTTTTCACAGAACAACTCCTCCTCCTCTGACCTCACAGTCCTTGTCCACAAATGGAGTTGACAAAACACCTCTAGAGCAGAGCCCGGAGAACTGAGGGAGTTTTTACACATGCTTCAGGAGTGGTGTGGGGGGAGGGTTTAATTAGAGCAGCTTTGAGAGCCACTCTGATTAAAGCGCCCACAGCGTCTTGTGTATCAGCATCCCTGCGCTTCAAATGGGTGGTAGGGGCGCTTTAACTAAATCTCGTCAAACAAGCTTTAATTAAAGCACCCCCCTCCTTCCCCCTGACTTGCGATTTTGAAGTGCAGGGATGCTGATGCACGAGACACGGGGGCTGGCTGGAGCACGCCAATTATTAGCACACTCCAGCAGACTTGATTAATCGAGCCTGCTCCGACACACTGTAAGTACAGCATGTTGGAGCAGCTTCCCAACGTGTATAGGTGCCCTAACTGTACCGAACAATAAAAAAAAATCTGGACTCAAAACAGACAGTGGCTGAAAAATACTGCTGCTAAACTCTCTGCACTTCACAGGAAATAACTACCCTTCGATTCTTAAATGGTCTCATTATGCTACTAATTAGATTGCCTACTCTGTTGCATTTCTTTAGTCTTATAAGGGCTCCTGATAACACCTCTTCACTCCTAGCTCACAGCCCTCCTCCATCCTTCCAAGCCGACTGCACTTGCCTGGAGTCTTCTTTCTGCTATTTAGTTCAGCCTGTGTCTGCTTCTTCCAGAGACCTGAGAAAGGGCACTTGGGCCCAAAAACTTGTCCAACAGCTCTGTTAACTTTACAGTTGGCCCACTAAAAGATACCACAAAAAACCCTCGCTTCTGGAAAAACAAACAAGTGTCTATTACAACAGAATATAGGTTACCCGTTTCCTGGCATGGATTTCCACTGGAAAGCCAGAGTGATAACCAAAGCTAAATTATAATTTTAAAATGATATTAAAGGAATGTGTCAATTCGTAGTTCCTTCTGAGTAGATACGGCAACAAGTGATTTGCCATCACCTTTGTAAAGCCGATCTACCTTGGAACATTTCATTGTGCTTTTTGACAAGGGTACGCCATTTATATTTCTCTCTAAACTTATTTTTATCCTAATTTACACTTTCTTCCATCACACCTCTTCTTTCTCCGCTTTCTGTAATATGACCAATTCCTTACTACATTGAAGTCACTAATTATAATGGGATTGGGGTTTGGCAAATAGAGTTGCTTTTTAGACTCATTTATATGATGCATGAAGTGCAGCTCCCAGTTGTAACTCGGAATGATTTCTGGAAAGCGTTCTGAGTTACAGAGTTACCCCAGACCAAACAGAAGTTCACTGTTGGTTGCAACTGGGAGCCTGCAGCCAGGTTCCCATAGCAATGGCCAGGCTCTCTACCAGTGCTCCCTGTTTTCAGAATGGCAGGGGAGAAAGGTTCATTCTTGGACCTCATTCTTGGGGCTCCCAGCTGGTGCTGAAGGGTGGGGTAGGTGAATTGGAGCCTCTCCCCAACCTCAGGGGGCTCTAGTACACCTGTCCCACCCCCGGGGTGGGGAGGGCTGAACCACCCCCCCCCGGACTGAGCTCCTTCTGCTCCATTTCCCCACTCCCATTCTGAAAACAGCAACAGGCTGGGAGCTCTGCAGACACAAGTTACAAAAGATGCTGCATTTTGAAACATCTTTATCTGAAACCTCATGCAATGAGGGGTCAAATTTTCACCCAGTCAGCCCTTTTAAAGCTGTTTGCAGCCGTGCACTTGTGTTTGGTCACAGCTATAAACTGCTTTCTGCGGCCAGATCAGGCAAAAATTGTCACTTCTGTCATCTGCACCCGTAATTCTCAGTGGCCTTCTCTGACATAAATCTAGTCATCCTTTGATTATATTTCGTATTTAATACGTTACTGTCCTCTTTCCATCGCCCTCATTGGCATCAGGATCATGCTGTAATTGTAGTTCAACGTGCCCCTTGTATTTCTCTCAGTTCTTAACCAAAGTAATCAGAATCCCTTGGCTAAATAAATGTTTTGTAACTTTGAAGACGCTGAGTTGATTTTGATACTTTTCTGTGCTTCCAACCAGGGAGGAAGGAATTCCACCTTTTTTAGTCTTCACTTTTTACCCAAATCTTTAGGGAATTAATATTCTTGAAGGATAGAGTTCCCGTAGCCTCCCACAGTAGCCCACAATAGATCGAGCCAGTGGCATCACCTCTCTTTGATGTAGATACTCTGTTTCTCTTCTCTAGCATCTCTGTATCTTGTTTTAAACAAGACTGGAGCTGAAGGCTTTGGTAGTACTCAGTACTGACCCTTTCTGCCTGTATCTTTTGTGACCCTGTATGACTCTCTTTTCATACATAATTCCTACTTGAATTGTCATCCGCATAGTTCTCATCAAGTGAGTGTGGATTTTAAAGGATAAGCAGGGTGTTTGGAAAGCACTCCGTTGCATTTTTGTTGCTTATAGTTCTGTTTCCATGAGAAACGGGGAACGCATTGAATGGTTCATCCTAATGCCCATTTGCTACATTTGTGTTTCCACATAGCTTTGGTGGTGGCTTGTTACCATTACATGACTTAGTTTACCTGTACTTACTATGGTACCATGTACTTAAAGGATAATATTCCTG
>NW_005841938.1:1739176-1744642 GCF_000455745.1 Alligator sinensis | reverse complement strand
CCTGCTGAGGGAGATACGAGGCAATAAACAGCTTTTACAGGTGATTAAACATGCTGAAGCAAAACTGAAGAATCTGGGAAATTAGAAAGCTGTTGATTGTAAGAAAAACCCAAGATCAAAGAGACACCTTGTTTCATAACCAGAGTGTTAAAGAAAAAGATTTTCTGACAGGTCTTGTAAGGGCTGGAAAGTTTTGCAGCGCTGCCTTCAATTGACTGAAAAGATCAGTCCATCTCATTTTTAATGGAGTTGGTGTCTTACAGTGTCACATCTAGTAAGCCATGAGAGTTTCAGTGTAATTGCTCCAGATAAAAGAAGTGAAACCCCTTCTTTTAAATCAATATGGAGGTTCTTGACAGTTATTTCCCCCCCACCCCTCACATGTGATCCCCTTAATTCCCAACTTCTTTTTTCTGCTCTTGCTATACAGTTTTCTTGTTCTATGCCTCACTATTTCTCTAGTATCTTCACCTGTACTTTTCCCAAGGCTTCAAAGATATTTCAACAAGAATACTCGAGGTGAGTCTTCCAGACACTTAAATGAGTAAGTTGGAGACAGGAATAGTTCTGAGCCACAACACTTTTCTTATTGTGAAATCTGTGTTGATACAAGTTCTCCTGCTCTTGTAAGCTGACTCATCCGTGACCCAAGAGCATCCTTTTCTTCTCTGTGAATATAAATTGCCTTCCCATAGCTCTGTGGTTTCTAAGTGTTTTCTTTTAAATGTGGTCAGGTCCTCCGTTCATATTCAAACTAGGGGCCTGAACTCTTGTTTTGTTGATGTCAGTAGGAGCTGGATATGAAAAGCGGTGCCTGTATCTGCCAGTGCAATTCTCCAGTTACTTATTGGCATAGACACCAGCACGTAGAAGCCCGAGTGATACCATTTTGTGCAGCAATTAGTTGCCGGTACAAAATTCTGCGTGCAAAAAATAGATACCAGGCGGAGGCTCTTGGAGAATTTCCTAGTGATATGAATGTAAGCTTATAATCAGTAAAGAGGGGAATCCTTAATATTTCAAAGTGCTTTACAGATACAAGCCATTCTTCTGTATCTCTCTTTGAATTACAGCATAGGTTGTCTAGTTTATAAATCAGAACTAGGGATGGTGTCTTCTATCGAAAACAAATATGAAAGAAATAATGCATGTTTCTTACCTATCTTGAGTAGATATAATTTATTCACATGCCAGAAAAAAAGCACTCAGAGCTGAGCTGTCCAGCTTCTAAGAGGCTGAAGGTCCAACACCATGTGTTCTGCACACCCATGGGTCACACCAGGTTGAGCCACAAACCCCTCCAGGCTGCATGCTGTAAGGACACTTCCCCCACCCTCCTGCCATACTGCCCCATCCCACCCTACTTCTGCACCATGTAAACCCCCTGCCCTCCCGTGCTATACCGTATGGCCACAGGCTCACCTTCAGTTCTCCCGGCCTTGCTTCACATGCCACAGTGCTCTACCTTTTGGGATGGAAGCAGGCAGCAAAAGCTGGAGGAGGAAAGGAAACCTAGAAACTACAATAGTTGCTGTTGCACCCAGAGCAATGAGGGCTGCAGCAGCCAGGCAGGATCCTAGGTGCTGCAACTTAACCACTTGTGGGTCATGTTTGACTTGCAAGCCACCAGTTGGACAGTCTTGGTCAAAGAAAAAAACTAGTTAGAGAGCTGGGGCAGGGAAGGGAGGCAGGGATCAACTGAGTTTTCTTTAATTTTGATATTTTGTTCATCACCATTATTTTTACAACTACAATATATTTTGAACAAACTGACATCATATGCAGGCCACTCTATTAGTATTGCCAAAAAACTGTAGGTCATTTTTGCCACAATTATACTGGTATAAAGCCAATGGGAAGCAGCTGATCTTGACCTCTTGCAATTAGTGGGGGTTCTGCATTTTGTTCAGTGGGAAAAGGATCAAGTCCTAAACTAAGCAGATGATCTGTATCCCTAGTTAGTGTCTGTGATAGAGTTATGTCAGGTTACACTAATGATTCGGACTATTTTCTATCTTAATGGAATTGGTCCCCTAGATATTGAGAACAGAAGTGTTCTTTGTACTTCAACAACATACTTTATTATTGATGAAGTTAGTACTTTCACTTCCATCACCTACCCTCCCTGATTTCTCACTTCTTTCAATAATCAGAGATTTTTTTTCCCCTCAAGAGGGTTGCTCAGATGGTGGTTCAGAAGTTTCCTTTTCCTGAGATGCACTTGACATTGTTTATAGAAACGTGGGAGAGCTGAAAAATGGCACTTTACATGAGTGTTTCTAAGGTGAAATATTTTTTCCGTGATGGGCTTTGCTTTTTCCTTGATAAATCCATTGGTCAATATGGCTGACACATTTTGGTCTTCAAATATCGAACTTTTTCCAGAAACTAGAGATCAGGTGAAACCAACACAGTTATCACTGAAAGAGTATGCATTAAGTCTGATGTATAGGTAATAGACCCTGCACCTGGCTTATCATATGAATAGAGAGGACTCTGTCTTCCTTCTGATCACTTTTACAGACTATCCTGATTATTCACTTGACCCTCTCTAAGAGTATGGGGAAAGGATAACCAAGCTAATACAGGTGAGGCTTTGTCTTCAAGATATTGCCCACTGTTGCACTACCTACTTGTTATATTGAGAAGGACTTGGTTTGTTTCTGGAACAAGGACTTTAGAGCTTTCTAAAAACTGCCCTTTCCACCCCACTATAACTATATGGTAAAAAACAAGCAAGCATCAGAGGAAAGTTGGGGGGGGGGGGTTGTTTTTCTGTTCTCTGCAGCTGGGGATGGATTTATGTCTAGCATTATTTGAAAGTCTAATTGTGTTCGAAGATTTCATCATGATTTTTTAATAGGATTTCACATGCAAGGGGTTTTTTTTTAAATAAAAATAAGAACTTCTGAATAGTAAATTGTGTTCTGAAAAAGAGTTCTTTTTCAATCAAATTCTGTTCCTCTCTGTTCTTAATCCCCATGTTCCCTCATTCAGTAACTATTCTCCTAACTTATTTGCCACCTCTGACATGCTCAGTCTTCCAAATTGAACCTTTGTGTAGCCTGAGCAATATAGGCTTACCTAGAGCTTTTAATGCACATTGCTGACATTTGCATACTGTGTGTCCACCCATATCTCAATCTCTTTTTTGACTGACACTTGTAAAGAAGAGAATGAGAGTGCTAAATGCATTTTCTTGCTTGATGTCAAATAGCTGTGACCTTGCTAAGGTATTTTGCTTTGTTGTTATTCCTGGCATCATGACAGCTTTTCTGGGAGAATGACACTGGCTGAGAAAGGTGCTTTTAATTGTGGATACAGCATTATTGATATTGCCACTCATAACAGGTTACCTCAGGGTATCTAATGGGCCTGCGCTCTACTAAGGCAAAAACACAGCTAACACCATGAGAAAATCATATAGAGATCAATCTTTGAAGATTCATAAAATGAAAATATATCAGTTTCACTGAAACTTCTGTTACGAAGATGTCTCAGGTGAGAGAGAAACCAATTGAATTGTCAACCAATAGCCCCTTTGCTCTCACTGACTGGGATTAGGAACTTGAACCTGGATCTCTCTCTCATATTTTAAGAAGCTGTGCAACCACTAGCCTGTATAATATTATTTTTATACAAACAGCTCCAACAGGAGAGTGAGAGAATCCTCAAAGTTTTTTGCAAAGCAGAACTCCTCTTCTCCAGATAGTCTTCATCCTTAGCTATGATACCTGGGATGACCAGTTGTCAAACTGAGTCTGAATACATATTCAGTCCTCAATTATACCATTATTTATTACTTTTATTTATAATAATGTTCATAATGTCTTGGCTCCCTAGGGGAAAAGGGAGAAAAAGTCCAATCCCAAAAGTTTATCAGTTAGCAGTCTCTCTTCAACTCAAATCTCATGGCCAGCTTGGCATAGAATAACAGAGTTGAGTTTGGACTGCTGCATCTGCAAAATTTGCAGTTTGACAATATGTGTTAGGGTTGATTGGGACATAAGCAGGCTGTTGGACTAGACTGCACGAGGTCAGAAGCTTACCTTAGTAGAAGCCAAGGTCAAAGCTGAGTATCAGTCCAAGTCCAGGAAGTTAAGCCAAGGTCTTGATCAGAGAAAGCAGTTTATTAGTGCCATGTAATTGGTAAGCAGGAACCGAGAAGACAGTCCAAGAAGCAATAGCTAAGAACACTATTACTGGGACAAGACCCTACAGGATGTGGGAGGGTTTTATAGCTCTCTTGTCAGGGACTTGTGCTTCCCATTCACTCTCCCAGGTCACCTGGCCTCCCATTAGGGACTTCTTTGGGGGGTCTAAGTTGAGCTGGGGATGG
Organism: Alligator sinensis; assembly: GCF_000455745.1. Lineage (NCBI taxonomy): Eukaryota > Metazoa > Chordata > Crocodylia > Alligatoridae > Alligator > Alligator sinensis. Next base: position 1,740,303 of record NW_005841938.1, on the reverse strand, counting down.
CATTTAGCTAGTGGCTTGGTGGCACTGCAGCATAGGCTTCTGCCGTCGGGTGCTGAAGTTCTAGGTTTGAATGCCAGGAGCCCTAACGAGATGAGTCTATGGTACTTCTGCTCCTTAGAAATATATCCTTTTGCCATAAGACCATGGAACGTGGTTCCATAGTTCCTGATCGTATAGAAACAGGAAGGAAGCCAGCATGGGGTTGCTGTATTGAATTATTTATGTGTGCTGTAAAGTGGCCAAAAGTTGGTGGATGCACTGTTCTGATTCTCTTCCCTTTGCCTGTACAGACTTATTCACAGGAGGATCCAAAAAAAAAAAAAAGAACCAAAACAGCTTTCCTGTATCCAAGAAGCAAGGTTTTGTTTTGGTTTTTTGTGGGGGTGGGAAGAAGTTGTAAATTGGGGGAGATATTAGGCAAGCTTTCATGCACAAAGTAACCTTCCTTAGATCTGGGCCTGTTATAAACTGATTTTCAATATCCTTTCTTTTGTACTGGGGGTGGAGTACAGCTTGCTTCTCATATATTTCCTGGGCTACCATGGCTACAACAACACTCCAACCCTACTGCTTTCTCCATCCAGGAACTTACTAGCAATGGCACAGTCCCCAGCCTTTTGAAAGAAACCTTGTTGGGATTTTCTCTCTGAGCACCTACACTTGATTTTCAGATGGCTTGTTGGTTAACTCTGCTTATATTCATGGATGCCAGCGGCCTTGTGCTTTTTGTATGAGACAGTCGGAATGTCTGATTATCACAGATACACGGATGGCTTTCCACAAGCAGGTTGCACTGTGCAACAAGTGAGAGGTCTTTTTGAAACAAGTCCACAATCTGCTAGAAATCTGACGTACAGGAGCAACATGCCTGTATTCATTTACCCACACCTGTAGATATTTTTGTGCCAAAATAAAATACTTAATCCTTTATGAATAAGAAAGACATGGAGAACCTAGGGTGACAAGGACACCTTCCAGGCCCGGTGCTAATATGGCCCGCCCTTGTCTGTGGGCAAACTGCTCACCTTATTCGTCTGCCATGCCTTGTTAATAAATGATTGAGATGTTTAATAGGCAGGAGGCTGCCCTTTGTGCACCCACATAACCATGGGTGATAAGTACATGCT
>NW_005841938.1:1713139-1739145 GCF_000455745.1 Alligator sinensis | reverse complement strand
CGCTCCACGTGTCCCATGCCTCACTGATGTCTCACAGTGTGTTCCATCTCCAGTTCAAAACCGGGTCGAACGGGACACATAGTTGTGTCTGTATCATGCTGTCTTCTCAGGCCACACACACACACACACACCACCCCCATCTCACAAGGGCCTCTCACACTCGGCCCCTCTCTCACAAGGCACTCTTACATACTGCCTATCCAGGCCACACTCACTCTGCCCTACTCCGAGGAGATCCTCAGGCTTTTCTCTCCATCCCTTGGTTAGCCCTGGCATGGTCTTTTGGGCCTCTCCTGTGACCCTCACCCGAATGGGACTGAGCAATCACTCAACTATGGGGCTACTTCACCCTGGCCCCTCACTGGACCACTGCACCTCTCTCTTGGGCCACAACGCCACCCCCTACTCTCTGGGGCCTGCAGTCTTCCACCCCAACAGATTCAGGTGTTTCTTTCACTTAAGCACGCCTGACCTTCACTCCACCCTCTCCCAGGGCTCTGACACCCCTAGATGCTGCTCACTCAGCTTGCCTGGCCCTCACTCCAGGGTCCAACACCCCATTGAGCTCCTGTGCAACTACTCTGCATGCCTGGCCCCCTTCAACCCTCCTAATAACTCACCAAAGGTGGGGACAAGGATTATTAAGGCTCCCCAACCCTCCTTTCACCAGGAAGGTGTGCGGTCCTGGTATTTGTGTGAGGCTGCCACACCACTGGCAGTCCCACCAGGCCACCCTATCCCAGCAGAGTGCATTTTTAGGTCATGCCCGGGACCACTGAGGCCGCCTCCTTCCCCATAGCCTCACCCTTACCTCCAAGATATTCCTGGAGCAGGAGCTCCTCTGGGAGATGTTACTCCCCACCCAGCTGAACACAAACTGCTCTGCTTTCATAACATCGCTGTCAAAAATGGCTACTCTCAAAAATGGCCACTCATCAGCCACCTGGCAGCTCCCTGCTCCAGCCCTTAAAGTGACAGACACCCAAAGGGGTGTTCTGTCGCACCTATCCACATAGGCATCTGCCAATAACATTTGCATTACATCAAACTGCTAGGAATGTTTTTTAAGATCTAGTGAGGGTGGAATAACATGTAGATAAATGCACAGTCTCTGAAGGTTCTTCAGAGCAAAAGACATCATTTCTACTGAAGTCAGCACTTGTTTGACTGTAATTGTTCATCTACAGATTCTACAGTATCTGTCCAGATAAATTCAAAGAGACTGTGGACAGTTTGGTTCTGTGGATGAAATTCTTGGCCGTATAAGTCAAGAAAACAAAGATACACTTTACGGTCACTGACAGTGGACAGGAGCGAACTGACAAAGATGTGAAAGGATATTTATGGCAAAATCCTAAACTCATTGTCATCAGTGGGAGACTTGCCGTTGAAGCTAGTGGGTTGAGGATTTCACATAGAGTACTTGGAACAAATGCAAATATAATAAAACTGCTATTGTAGATTTTGTAAAACACCCCTTTATCATGGAGAAAATGGAACTCTTGTTTTTTCCTGCCTCAATTTCTTAATTACAAATTGTCTTTTTTTTTACCTAAGGCTCACCATCAAACATTATTCTGCATCCATAGTTATCTTAGTAAAAGACTGTACCAGCCATGAAGCAAGCATGCTATAGCTTTGAGATTTACAACTGTAGCTTCCAACAGTGCAGAATCCTGTTTAAAATGAAAAATGATGTAAACTGCTTATGTTTTAATATTTAAAATATTTCTTGAATCTTTGCTGGTTCTTGCCAGTAATGTAACATTTCCATCCTGAAAATGTGACATATGGTTAATATTCTATACCTCGGGACTATTTTAAGAGTCACTTTATAAAATCAAGACCCTAGCTGATTGTGTTTTTTCCCGCATAATCGAACCATAAGGCAGAAGTCAGTACTGAAAATGTTGTCATTGTACTCATGCCCAATTGACTAGTACAATTCATTTTTCCCAATCTTAAATGAAAATTATTTTTGAACATTCTGGTCATTTCTACTACGAGAGATTTGACTCAAATGTAAGAATTCAGCAGGGCAACAGTAACACTTTGTTTCCAATACAATGAATCATTAGGCTGCTAAAATTAATAAGGCAGTATATAAAGGATTCAAAGAGCTGTTGTAAATATAAATATGTTTTTTGTAAGTAGATCTGATTAACTGCTCTAATCAGCTGCACCTACCTCCTAACATTATAATCACTGGAACAATTATTTTGTTCATGTAACAGCTTGAAACAGGATTTAAATAAAAGAGCAGGGGGAAAAGATGGAATATTTTTTACAATTTCACTAAATATGGCTGCTTAGATGTCCCCAGAATAGGGATTAAAAGGATCACATCAGCAGATGGAGACTCTCTGCATCGTGAATGGAATAAGGGGTGCAACAGGATAGTGGCAAGCAAAGGGAATGGTTCCAAACAGTCTTATCCTAGTAAATCCAAAAATCATTTTTGTGCTTCAGACTTGATCCTCTATGGAAGGTTGATGGTACTTTTACAAATGCCCCTACTAGCTGGAGTGCAGCATCACTGTTTTAGATATTTTCCCCAAGAAGCTACTTTTCTGATGGACTTTTTGTTTTCTTTACACATATTCCCTTAAAAATGATGTGGTCAAAGCTTTGCTAAAAGCTGAATATGCCATAACTTCCCTAACTCATTCTTCATCTGTGAGTGCTTTGAACACCAGGTCAGTTATCAGTTGAACTTTATAACCTCATGATAGTCCAGAAAGAGAATTAATGATGGTAGTAAGGCTTGCATGTGGTCAAGATGTCTCAGGGGTAAGACTGAATAAAAAAACGGAAGAACATATTTTTAAAGCAAATAATGATTCCTATAGGTGAATTGGTGTAATTTTACTCTCCCACAAAGAAACTGCTATTGCCCCCGTTACATTTTCTCAGAAAACCTAGACAATTAAATTTATGCCGTGCAAAAAGTACAGGAGATAGAGAACGAAACATATGCAAAGTAGAAGGAAAAGTGTGGAAACTATAAATACATCTTCAGCCTACTGTGCCGGCAAAATCAACCAAATCAACCCTGGAACATGGGCCTGACTCTGGTTCTGTTACACTGGCATATGGAATTAGTCCTGACTTAGCTTGGTGTAGCTGGGAGCAGTATTTGTCCCCGTCATTCCAAAGAAATGCAACGGATTTTCTTTCCCATTTTATCAGAGAGCAGAATAATGAATGATACCCAGCTACGTGAAATAATGACCTCTATACCTGACAAAGTCAAGTTACAGGCAGACTGACATTGCAAAGAGTCTGACTTTTCAAAACTCTATAGACTATCAGACATAGACAATAGATAATTCAAAGGTGTAACAGCCTATATAAGCAATACTAAAGCAGTACACCTTTCCTGTTGAAATCTTAAAGAAAGTTATGCTCCCAAACTGACGGAAACAAGTGGCCAAACACTTGGAAGTAGAGCCTGTTGAAGTGCTAAGCCAGCTTTTGACAGTAGCCATCTCTGCTAGAAACACAGAGGGTGCATCTACACATGTGCTTTATTGCGTAGTAGACCAATTAGCTCCACAGTAAAGCATCACTGTCTACACGTGCACCAGTATTAGCGCGCAGTAAATTCATTAACTCTGCCGTACCTTACAGTGGAGTACTTACGTGCAATCAAATGCACGTGTAGACTATGACATGGACTGAGCTGGGGCACAAGGATGCTAAAGTGTGGAGGCTGCCTGCCAGCTAGCTCTGTACTGTAGCACCCTCGTGCCCCAGCCAGCCCCTCTGCTGCCCAGCCCTGCCACCTGGAGCCTGAAGCTGACCCCACCAGGCTCCCTGCCAGCCCAGGACTCCACTGCCCTGGCTCAACATGCTACAGTCCCAGGCGCACATGTAGATGCTGCACCTGGGAGCAGTTGACTCCAGTGCAAACTGTGCCCAGTTTTATTGCATTCGCACTAGTTGCACATGTGGATGCACCCAGAGAGACTATTTTTTAATCCTAGTTTATTCAGTTGATTAATTATAATGTACAGTGCATTCAAAGTTGAGAAGGCAACTGCAAGTTGAAAAGCAGGAAAGCTTGTTTTCCTCTTCCAATCTATGAATAAAAATGAGTTTTGAGAGGCTTGAGAACAACTAGTTCTAAAATCTTGAAGGACGCGGTGACCAGAATCAATTCAGCTCCCTCACTGATATTTCCTTTGTTTAATAATCAGTTAGTTTATATGCAAAGCATGCTTTGATATACTTTTTTTTCCTTGTGAATCCAGCATGTAGCTGTCCTTAGCTAAAAAAATGAAGATGCTATTTTTATACATTTTAATTGAATTTGTATTACCATCCAAATGTACCTTGATACAAATCATAAATAGAACAATAATTGTCATATAATATAGCAATGTGTTGATCACCCTTCACTAACAGTAAAAAATGCAAGAATTAAGAATGGTGTTTCATGAATATTAAGCTGTACAATTGCAGACATGCAGTTACATAGAAGGCGTATATCTTCACAGTTAGCAAAAAATAGTAAAAAAATATTGTACTAACAAATGAGAATTCTCTTGAAAAAAAATAACTAAACTAAAAGTACAGATGCAAAGCAAGATTGAAGTTGATGATTTAAATCATGGTTTTCTGCTTAGGGATTTAAATCATGATTGAATACTGTGATTTAGTTCCATTGATTTAGACCAAGCCTCCCTGGAGCTTTATGTTGAGCAATGGGAGCAAAAGCCGAGTAATGGCGACAATTTAAAAATAATCCAAAAGCATTTTCCATAAAATATGAGACCACTTGTTTCCAGATACAAGAAAAACTGATGCGAATACCATCCCCCATAGGAATGTGTTTGGAAAATGTAGGCCAAAATATACTCTGGTCATATTTTAGAGAACTCTAGCCTTTACAGAAGCTGCTTACCAAAATGCAGTGACCTGAACTTGGGAACTTGGGCATAGTTGTATGTCTCAACCTGCCAAGGCTCAACTGTTCAATGCTGTATGTAACAAAGCCCCAAAGTTTAGGAATGCAGAAAAACATAAATGTAGGAAATTTAAAATGCTGTAAGATGTATACCCTTGCGTATGCAGCTCTAGCTAAATCCTCCTTTGCTTTATTATTTCTAATGATTCTTTATTTTTAATATAAACAAGTGTCAGAAGTGTGAGAGAGGAGGCACATCATTCTCATGGACTGTCCAGTCTAAAATGAATTATGTTCCTTGAAATAATATATACTTGAGAAATTATTTTACCAGGCATTGTAGGCCAAAAAAAAAGGTCTATGGCAGAGCCAGTTGAGAAAAAAAAGATGTCGTATTTCGGGGGGGGACTGGAAAAAATACACACATTTTTCTTCTGTGTGTAATTGTGCATCTTTAGCAGAAGTGGAAGGAAAAACAAATGAAATACTTCAAAAGAAGCAAATATTTCTCACAGAAATATTGTTTAGAAGTGATACTGGGAAAAAAGTTTTCAGTGGAAAATTGGTATTGGATTTAGGGTTATGTTTGTAAAGGTAGCTAAGTGCCTAAGCATGCGGATACGAATTTCCAAATGTTCCTGGAATTCAGGCATCTAACCTACTTGAGCACGTTGCAAAATCCCATTTGGTATTTAGCTGCATTTTAAGGCGCTGAATTGCTTTAGCAAATTTGACTCACCAGACTTCAGTCAAGTAAACTGTCACTTGGGCAGCGTTGTACTCCACAGCATTAAGTAGAATTCTCTGTTATTGCAGTAAATATCTTCTTCAGGCTGTATTTTCATTTGTGCTATATTCACCACCGTTAATGTGAAATACACAGCATTTTGTATTGATGCATGAAAGAATGGTTTATCTTAGAGAGTTTATTGGCTATTTTATTATTCACATCAAGATCTCATCTATTCCCTCATCATCCATATTTTATAGCACTTTAACTGATTGAGTTGATTTGACCCAGCACTTTGATAACCTTATTATTACAATGGAGATTGCGTGCTCACATACATAACACAAAACACTTATTTCACTCATTTCAAAACTGTTTATCTTGCCCTTGGGTTATTTTCGTGGACTGCTGGCCTTTTGATTTTAATAAGATTAACCAAGCATATGCAGGCAGTAACACAGAAGTCCCTGGTCCTCACTGGCCTTTTTAAAGGGCATCTTTATGCATGCTCCGAGGTTGGGGGAGGGAGGAGAGGGAAGTTGTTTTAATTAGAGCAGCTTTCACAAGCCGCTGTAATTAAAACACCCTCAGCATCTCATGTATTCATTATCCCATACTTCAAAATGGCAGTGAGTTCAACGAGCTTTATTTAAAGCACCCCCACCGCCAATTTGAAATGCAGGGATGCTGAGTACACATGATGCCAAGGCTGCTGGAGCATTCTAATTAGAACACTTCAGCAGACATGATTAATTGATTAATCAAGTATGCTCCAACTAGATTAATTGAGTCTGCTCTGATGCATTCTAATTAGAACACGTTTGGAGCAGGCGTTGGGCACATGTAGAGGTAACCTTTATTTGCAGTGTTTGTACAGTATGGGTCAGGTCCCTATTTATGCTAAATGCACTTAAACTGATTAAGGACTTTTGCATTTAGCTGCACGTATGTGTAATGCCACCCGCTCTTTTGTTTGTAGCTGCTAGTCAGTTGTTCTGATTCTTGTCTTTTCTCCTGTCTTGTTGGGCTTAAAGGAACAATTTCCAATTTGGCAGGTGTAGCTTCATATCTCCTGAAGTAAAGAGAATGGCATCCAAATGACCCCGGTTTTCTTTCCTGCTTGGTGCAGGGGGCTGGACCAGATGGTCCTCTGAGGTCCCTTCCAGCCTTACAATCTATGAATCTATGAAATTTAATTGAGCAGCTTTTTTGAGAGGAAGGGGCGATCACAAATATACATCTAAAGTTCCTGATTCTGGAAACTGTTTTGTTTTGTGAATGAAGTCCCTGGGGCTCTGTGCATCCTTCTTCTCTATGCAAGTGGTAAAAATATTATAAAAGAATATAAAGAATATCAGGCTTAAAGGTCATTTTAATGTAGAAAAAAATATTTTAAAAATGGGAATAATAATATTTTTTTACCTCAAGAGTTGTGGTATGTAAATGCATTTTTGAGTACACAGTCCTACTTGCTTCAGTGAATATCCCATCTGATTATATCACCCATTCTGAAGCTAGGATATAACTGAAATAAACATTAACAGAATTTTTTAACTGTAGCTGTTTTCAACTGCCTTAATTTATACAGAGCTTGTTTGATTGATTAATTGTACTGGTGATGGAAAAATTGTCCTCTCTCCTTTGCCATGTGTCGGAGGTAGGTGTTATATAGCTGTGGCCCATGCCTGCCCAACACCTTACCAGAGGAAGCCTTCTGCACACCAGATAGTACCACCACCAGCAAGCTCTGATGTTCTTTTCTCGCCTGCCACGTCTTTTAATTATTGGGAGCTAGATGTTGGGCTGGTGGGGATCCTGGCTGGTCCTCTCAGAGGGTTTTCTTTGTGGGGCTCTGCCTCCCCGCATACCCCAGCCTTTCCACATCCTGGATGATGCCTGTTGGGGTCTGGATCTTGTATCGCCTCCAGTGTCGCTAGCAGCAAAGCGCTGGCTTGTCAGATCTGGGAGTTTAAACCCATTCATTCAGGCTCCCTGAGTCATTTTTAAGTCAATCATTCCTTGATTCATAGCTCCATCAACTGAGATCAGTCCACATGAAGTCTATAAGGCTTATGACCCCAAATCAATTCCTCCCAGGTTCCTGGGTTAATTGGTTCAGCTCAGTCCCTTAAGAATCCAATCAAATAATTAAATAAGTAGTCAAAACAAATTATATCAATGCCTCCCAGATTCCTGGGTTACCCAATTCAGGTCAGTCCCTTTAAGGATAAATCAACTCATGAAAAAAAATTAAAACCTTTCTGCCAGGCTCCTACCTGGCCCTGGCTCCTCAGGATAAGGGCCACCAAGCACCATCCAGAAGGAGAGCTCTCCTTGCAGCCACTTTCGCTGGTGCCATGGGAGGGGAGTATGACCCCAAAAAAACGAGAGAGAAAAAAAAGAGGGTGAAAAAGAAGCAACAGGGCAGTGCCCCTAAACTCACAGACCAAATCTTCATCCAGCAGTCCTCGAGTGATTCCCTGCCTTGGTGGATCCCAAGGCTTGTCAGTGGTCCTCCAACCACTCTGACCAGTGGGTTCACTTTCCTCAATGGCTGCTGGCCATGGGATGCTTTTGGCAGAGGAGGCCTCTGGCATTGTCTCAGTCTACCAGAAGCAGTCTCCTTCTGGATGCTACTCTCCTGGGCTGGTAATACACTTCTGCAAGTTCCTTCCACCAATTTGCAGGGAGCACACACCACAGAAATGCAGCAGCATGCTCCCTGCTCTGGCCAGGCTTCCTTCTGTACCTAGGGTGAGTGTCCCTAGTTTGGGTTTCCCAGGACTTTCCTCTTGCCCTGCTCTTTTCCCCTTACACCATACCTCACCAGTATTGAGTTTACACGTTGTGTTCTGCCTACACAAGGAAAAGAACAAACAACTTTTGTTAATAATGGAAGTATAAGAAGTCATTTGACACTTTAACTTAAGCCCATTTAAGCTGATGCTCCATACTTGCATTACTGTGTAAATTCTTGATAGCATCAAATTAGTGTTTAATTAACTAATTTTTTATTTTGGCATGGATTTCAACCAAGAGAACTAAGTAAACTAAGCTTTATATTTAATCACTCCTCTCTTCTTTAAGAAAATATCAAAACACTTGACCTTTTTGGATTCTGCTGAATACTTCTGCTTCTCTGGTGTCATAATTAAGAGCCCCTGGTATAATTTTAAATAATAATTTAAAATTTAGTAGAATGCTTTTGCATCAGTACCAAAGAACACTTACCACTTTTGAGGCAAATACTTTCTTTCCGTTTGGATTTTTGTGGCTTAAAATTGAAATAGAACATAAGAACAGCAAAAGTGCTATACCAGGACAGACCAGTATTCTATCTCTGATAGTGGCACAAATCATGGGTGCTATAGAGAGAGAGCATTGAATCGGATATCTCTACACTGATCTATCCCCTGTTCAGTACCCTCCTTGGTAACCATGATTTATTGATTTAGAGATGCCAGAGGAAACATCTCAAGCCATTCTGCTCAATAGCCGTTAATACATCTATCCTCCATGAATTCAGAGATGTTTGGGTTGGAAGGGACCTCCGCAGATCATCGAGTCTGACCCCCTGCCCTGGGCAGGAAAGAGTGCTGGGGTCAGAAAACCCCAGCCAGGTGCTTGTTTAGCCTCCTCTTAAAGTCCCCCAAGGTAGGGGAGAGCACCACCTCCTTTGGAAGCCCATTTCCTATTCTGGCAACCCTTACCGTAAAAAAATTCCTCCTGATGTCTAATCTAAATCTGCTCTCTCAGTTTGTGGCCGTTGTTCCTAGTTACTCCAAAGTGTGCCCTGGTAAACAGAGCATCTCCTATTCCAAATTGAAGTGTCTTAGCTTTCATTAGTCTCTCCCCATATGGTAACTGCTCCAGTTGCCAATTTTAGACCTAGATTCAGGCAAGCAATTCTATGTTGTTTTTACTTTCATCCCTAGGTATAACAGTGCTCAAGTGATCATGCTGTTAGTAGGCATTAAGTAGGAATGACTCCTTGAAGCAGGACTTCAGTTAGAGGGGCTACAGCATCTCAAGGTTGTCACAGTTTCTTTCTCTAAATCAAGATGATATTTTTCTGTAACTTAAATAATGAAATACTTTCTCTATACGACTGTTTTAAATCCTGTTATCATTCTGGCAGTTTTCCAAATGTTCTTCTTCATTTGCAAACTCCCCTTTATTTAACCTTTCATTTAACTTAGTGTTTATAGATAGGGTAAAACATTTTAAATCTCATTAGAAGGAAAATAAAGATCTTAACAGATTGTAATTTTCTAACCTTTTGTACTGGATGTATTAATGGCAAATTACTTATTTTTTGTTAGACGCGAGTGCTTTCAACTTCTTTTTTCTTACAACAAAGATCTGTTCAGAAATGGTAGTTCTTTGTGGTTTCTTTTGGATGGTTGTGACAGAAGCTATGCTGCTATCATATTTACAATACAGTACATGTCAAATAACAGTCAAAGTAATCTGGGCATCACGGGAAATAATAGAAGGGATTCTAGTGCTTTCTGTAAAAACCTTCAAATTCCCATTTCATTAAAAATTCCACTCTGCAGCTGGTAGAAGAGATTACTATGTTTCACCATCTGTGCAGATTAATGTTTACTAAAAGAGAGTGAGTGCAACAGATGAGACGGCTGGCTTTACAGAAAAGAAAAAAACAAAGTAGAATATCTTGTCTGGACTTTTGCATCTTACACCTGTTTCGTTTTAATCACATGACTACATTGTTTAAGACAAACAATTCCAGCTTGTTTTTTCAGTCCTATTAATCTAGAAATTTCAGATCACCAAGCTGCTTGTGGGCTTGTAGTTGCTCAGAAGTAGTGATGGGAATACTTGGATTACATTAGAAATGAGTTGAACACTTGCTTTGTACCTTACTGTGCTCTTCACCAAGAAAGCTTTCTTCATCCAGACACCGACAATGGCACCAATTTATAGTAATGGAGGATAACACCAGATGTGCTGTACTGTGAGGATTACTAATGACAGGCCAGCATTTTGAAGCTCAAATACTTAAAATCCACGCTACTGTTATTCCCAACCCTTTCTTCTCTATCAGCCTTTAGTAAGCCTTCCAGAGGGCAGCCACCTTTTTTATTGAAATTGCATTTTTAATCAATCCAATGTCACTATGTATCGTTCAGTGTAATAATTTTAATTTACATTAGCCTCATTTTTTTTATCCAGATATGTAAAAGAGAACACAGGAAGTACAGTGCAGTCATCTTAGTGCAATAAATTGCTGGCAGTGATCATTGAACTAGGATTCATCACTAAAATTAATGCAGTTTCTGGATCTGCCAAGAAATGGGATCATGAATTTGATTATTTCTTGATAGCAACTGGTAATCACTAAAGACAATGACCTTGAACCTCAGCCGCATAACCATACCTGCTCCCAGAAGATCATTATGTTTTCATGGTGTGTGTTGTTGGAAAAGTATATCCATTTATACTTTTACCACTCTAGCCCACACTACTATAAAAGCTCTTTTGTTTTTAAGCATATCAGCTAATACATTTTAGCCCTAGGGAATACGTAGGAAGTTGTATTTTAATATGAGAAAGTATGGGGGTTTGGTTTACTGGATTACCTGCTCAAATATGTCACAGTACAAAGTACAGCCTAAGCAAAAACTGCAGGATTTGGGGTATGCATACCCCCCAGTTGACAACCCCTGCCTTATAAGACTATATGTTTTACCCTTGCATACCTAATACTTGTCCCACACTAGCCATACCATATTGTCATCCACAGAAGACTCAGTTACATGCAGTGAGAAGTGGAGTGTAGGCAGTAACCTCATCGGTAACATCTGTCTTTTCTTTCTCTTAGTCTTCCCTGAAGCCCAAAGTTGCTCTTTGGCTTCTATGGTAACCACTAGTGACATTGTAATGGCTGTGATTAAAAGTAATAACTTTTTCACATTAACATTTTCCAGTTCCTCCGTGACTTGTATATTAGAACAAACAATTTATAGCAGTATCTATTTTTGTTTTTATTTTATTTCTATTCATTGCACCCCTTTGTTCAGACTGTTTTTCCTCTTCCACTATTAGCTGAAATAAAGAGGACTTCCAATAATTCATCTTAATTATTTCTGTGGAGTAAGAAGCTAGCCAGGAAACAAGTTGGGCTACTGCTTCAGTAATATACAATAAAATATATTGTAGATGTTCCAGCGCTGCTCTGTTTTCCTTTGTGACAGAGTAATGACTCCAACAGAGCATGCCTCAGTCTAGATATATTTCAGGTAGTTATTAGCTGATGCATAAATGCAACTAAAGTACTAACTCTCGTTTTTGTACTGATTTAGCTGTATGGCATTCTGTAATTTTCCTGGTTTAAACAGCATAACTCCAATTCTTCTGTTTAAACTTTTGGTAAAGTAGCACTCTCTCATCCTGTGCTTTCCGTGAATAAAACTTTGATGATGGAAGATACAGTTAAGAAGGAAAGCTAAAGGAAAATAAAACATCTATGATGAGAGTCAATCTCTTGCCAGTGTATCTTGGATATTCTTGCCGAGTTTAGTATTTTAAATTATTTTGAAATCACAAGATGAGTAGTTTCCATGTTGCTGGGGGTGGGGGTGGGGGGGAGGCAGTCATATTAGGTCTGGCTTGTAATACAGTATGAGCTGTATTATGATATTACAGTAATCACTATATAGTAACATTAGTAACATTAGTACATTTGGTAGCATTATTAACATAGAAACAATGTAGAATAAAAGAGATTAAAATATATTGCTAACTCAGGGATGCTTTTGAAGCTTTTTTAGAAAAGGGAATTTCCCAGGGTTTTTTAGTAGTAGTATTTTCATCTTGAACTAGTGGAAAGGTCAGAATATCAAAACATTTTGCAGAATGAACATTTCTCAAAATTTTGCATTCAGAAATGTGAACATTTTCAATTAAAACAAAATGGCTTATTCCAAATTTTTCCTAAAAGGTTTGGAAAATATTTTTGAACATATGCTTTCCTGGTAAAACAGAAAGGGGGAATTTGACTAAATCCAGATATTGTTGGGAAGGTGTTTTGGTCCAAAAATACCAGCAAATGATATTGATTTTCAGTTGACCCATGGCATCATGCCATTTTGCATGCTTTGTTTTAAAGGGCAGCAATGCAGGGGTTAACTAAAAGCAAAGGAAAATATCCCCTTTCTCCTTGCCATGACTAATTATAATTAACACTATAACTAAAACTCTCTCTCTTGCTTGGTTGGTTAGTGTAAGAGCATCTCCGTGTAGTTCAGCCATTATCATCATTGTTCCCATCAGAAACTGGTAGCCAAACTTTAGCTTGAAAGTAGTAAAGTCTTTTGAGGATTACTTTCACACGTGGGCCTTAAACCCTGAAGAGTATATATCACATGTCTGATGGGAATGGAATAGGAGAAATATTCTCCTGTAATGAATATGTCTGAGTTAAGGTAGGACTCTTATCGGGCCATATCACAAAATCCAGAGGGGCTACTTAGTCACCCAGTATGCCTGGACTATGGCTGGAACGCATTTCTTTATCTGAAAGCTGCTGTAGCTCTATTTGTTCATGTGTGTCACTTATTAAATGGTAAAGAAATTTAAACTTTGAATGATAGAATTTAGTGACATGGGTAGTCGCAACTAAGGCTGCAACAGGATGCAGCTTTTACCCAAGAAAATGACACCATAACTCTTTGTATAACCCAATACTTTGTTTTCAAGACACAAAATGAACACATGCTCTCAAAGCATCCTATGTAGACATATACAGGATTATAAGTAATATTTTGCTAAACTGGAAACTGAAAAACTAGTTAAATGAGCAGCCCAAGGCCCTGTGGCGAATCACTGGCAGAGGTAGTCAGATCCCTGGGGATCTCGGCATCTAACCTGCAGTGCAGTCCACTAGACCAGTCTGCCTCTCAGCATGCAGTTTTTAATGGAAACCCGGCACAAATGTAGCTGTAGTGGCACCAGCAGGGACTTCTTGAAGAGAGGAAGTCTGTTCATTTGGGTACCTTGCATAAGCTATGCCTTCTTTTTCTGTACAGTTCACAGTTCATTTTTATAAAGCTTGCTGCCAAGCATAGTTTATGGAACTCATTAAAGAACTTTCAGAGGAATAAAAGTCAGATTTTCATGGCAAGACAGGAAAAAAAATCACTTTTTCTAATGTGAATTCTTTGGTGATTCATCTTTCAGATCTATTGTATGTGACTGACGTGTATAGCTGTATCCTGTACAGCTTAACATAATAAGTGATTTTAATTCTGCATTATTTTCCTTATGTGTGTCCATTGTTTATTTGAAATGCATTTTATGTAAATCGGGCACCTGATATAAACTGAACAAAGAAAAGTTAAATGAATTTGGTGTATTTTCAGACTTGTTTTACATTGCTTTTAACTTTGTCATTAATTTTTACCATGCTCCCAGTTTGCTCTACCAGGTTTTATTCTAAAAAGGTATTGTGTGAGTTTATGATGGACATCTTGGGATGGCAGACTAAATAAAGCTCTGCTCTAAGTGCGTATAACACATTTAGATGTGAATGGAAGTTTCACCTGTTTTATATCAAGGCGGGCTTCGGTTCAATGTGTGTGTCCCAGATTTTTCCCCACAATGTTGGGAAAACGAGAATCTAACACAGGCAGCTTCAGAGTCTATAGTCAGTAGCCCCCGATCTCGGAGTATGGATTCCAAGAGCTCTCAGGGCTGACAGCATTAAGGAGAGAGGATGCCCGTGTAAGTACTCAGGAGCAGCATTTTCTCCTCCCTGCCCTTGGGATTCTTTCAGCCTTCAGCACCACCTTCCCCAAGGCTGATTATATAACTTTAAAGGGTCTTGACGATGCTGTAGTATGGATGGGGTTGCTAACGCTGACATTTCTTACAGTGAACCAGTTAATTGTTACCGTGTGGCTGTGCATGCCCTAAAACTTACCAGGGGACTCTGCAGCACTCCAGTGGAACCTCAGGAATGGATGGATGCCATACTCTAACCTTGTGTCATGTATCCAGGTTGTAGCCGTATTGGTCTAGAGGAAAAGGCAATCAAGACTCGCAGTAGAGATGATATCTTTTATTAGATCAACAAGATTTTTGCAAAAAAAGTCTTTAATTGCAAGCTTTCAGGCACAAACACCCTTCATCAAGCATTGGAGAAAAGATTGTAAAAGTTTTCCTGGGTAGATTTTTTTCAATGAAATCTTCATATTTTCCCAAGCAGGAAGCAACTGTGACCACCTGAAACCTGAGATCCTGCCTTTGTTTCAAAGTGATTTGCATCATGACAGATCCTCACAAGAAGTGAGAGACTCCTTACCAGCTACGAACTGCCTGCCCACAGGAGTTTTCCATCTATTGACTCCTTTGTGAAATCCTATGAAATATGGACTTTCCTTTCTACCCAGGAGGACTTCTACAATCTTTTCTCCAATGCCTGATGAAGGGTGTTTGTGCCCGAAAGACATTTTTTTGCAAAAATCTTGTTGGTCTAATAAAAGATACGATCTCTACTACGAGTCCTGATACTCGTACTCTACTACGAGTCCTGATACCTTCAGCTTAGTGGGGAAGCTGTCATTCTCAGAACATGCCCAGAAGCTGGTGTGATGTCCAGCAACATGGCCAACACCCCTGGGATTGAACCATAGATTCCAGAGCTACTGGAGTTAATGCCTGAGATAAAAAGGTCCTAGCTGGGGTTGGATCGGGAATAGAGGGGGACCTGGCGTGCATACTGATATGTGAGTTAAATAGACAACTACACACAGAGTCCAGTACATGAAGCTTTCCCCACTGCAGGAGTCTGAGAAGGAATGGGATCCTCACATTTCACATACATTACTATAATTTATTAATGGGCACGTTTGTCTGTTTTTAGCATTTCCTGTATGCTAAGGAAAACAGCGGAACTTGCTGGGCTTTCAACACTTCTGAAAAGCTACCCATTTACTTGCGTGCCTAAGAGATGCCAGGTGTTTTTGGTGGTAACTGTAAAAGAAGACGTGTTGTCCCATGTTATCGGAGTTTCTGCTTCTATTTTCTGTTTCTGATTGACATCAGTGGAGCTACTTCTGCAAATGGGGAGTATTAGCATGGGTAAAGCTTTACAGCGTTAAGCTGTAAAATCACAGAAACGTGATTGATTCATTTTCACATGTATTTTCATGTGTACAAGGTTAATGCATATATATTGTTGGATTCAATTCAAAGGACAGGGCATTACTGCCATCTTCTGTCCATTTCAGGGTTGGAGAACGCAACTGCCACCCTATGATCATACTTAGCCTTTCAAGAGGAATATAACCTTCTGCCATAACAGACTATGGCAGATACTACCAATTTTGCTAGTACACCTGGGTGCATCCAAACATCACCCTGCATCACTGTAGGGAAACACTACATCACTGTACAATTCACTATGGCAATGTAGTGATCGTGTGAGTCTGCATTTGACCAGCAGCTACTTTGCCGTAGCGGCATGTTCCCTCGTATAAGCGCACCACTATGGCGAAGTCGCAGCTAAAACTAACCACGTGCCACATGCATGCATAGTACTGGCGGTTACCGTGCCGTGCACTAAAGCACAGCGCAGTAACTGTGTCACCATAGGGCGATGCGTAGACGTGCCCCGCATGTCCGAACCTTGCAATTAATTCTCAGTTCCTGACAGTATGACCAAATGAGGGATTTGGACATCCTCTCACATCTGAGTCCTATTTGGCTCCCATTGGTGGAAGTTCTTCTTGGCCAGATAAAGTCCTTCCCTTCCTTTGCTAATGCCTCTGGTCCATAAGTGCATGTACAACACAGCTGCCCAACTATAAAACTGCTTTGTTGCAAGGATTCCTTTGCACCCAGGTGGGCAGCTCCATTCCCCTGTTCACAACCAACCTATTCTGCTGAGTTTATAAGACTAAGGAGAGATTGTCCAAGCTCATAAACCAATGGTACGTCACAATGTTTGGACTGCCCAAGTCACTGGGTTCCAAGGAAAACCTTATGTGGGATCCTGACTGGTGATAAGCAGTGCCTCATGTTCTGTCTTGTCCTGTTGCTCTCACGGGAAGATGTATAAAAACAAAACTGAGTTGACATAACTGCCAAATTTAAAAGTAGAGGTAGAGGAGGGTAGAAAATATTGGTAAGAAAGGGAAAGATTAGACTCATCGTATACTTTGCAGAACAGAGCAGAAAGAGCTACAACCATTTAAGGATGATGTCTTAAGAAACTACTGGCCAATTATAACACCATTTGGAGTTGATAAGACTCGCATATAGCAGCTCTCCTTACAATAAGGAGTACTGCTATTTTCAGCTTCTCCACCCATTTGACCAGCACCACAATTACACACCTCTATATTTTTAAATAAAATTAGGAATGGATATTCTCTCTATAATGAATAGCAGAATTGCTGGGAATTATTCTGTATGTGTCAGAAGGGAGGGAGACTGTCAAGAGCCTGACTCAGCCAGTAGCTTACTATACAAATGGTGGTATTTTCTGAATGAAATGGAATGTGTGAATTTTTTTGTTATAATCCTGTAATCCTTCCAGTTTCATCTGAAATTGTGGCAATTTATTTGTGGTACATTCTCCAACCAGCTTTATGTTTACAAAAAAAGCACTGCATTGCTGACCAGCCTCTGACAGGGGCGGGGAATTATTTCAGGCGGAGGGCCACTTACTGAGTTTCAGCAAGCCATCGAGAGCCACATGACACGCAGCCAGGGGCAGATAAATATTAATTTTCAGGGGCCCTGCAGGCTGGCTAGAATGGTCTGGTGGACCGCAGCTGGCCCGCGGGCCGCATTTTGCCCACCCTTGCAACATCTGTGAAACTATAAAACTCTGTTTTGAAGAACTACATCTTCCTGGCCACTTTTTCTTGCCAGAGAATCAATTTTGCATATATAACCACTGCATGTTCAGAAATGTAATAGGTTCTGTCACAGTATTATGCAGCACATGCTTGTATGTGGACACTTGCCTGCCCCAAGTACTACACTGTGGGTCAAGTCCTGCTCTCATTCACTTCACTGTTCATTAAGAGTATATTCAAAGGAGTTACACTATCTGTATATTGGCGTAATTAAAAGGAAAACTTCACCCTGTGTGAAAGTCCTCCATTTTTAAGTCTGGTCTCAGCTTTCTGCTCTTTGTTTTAACTGAAACTGCTGCAGATCTGATGCCAAATTCCAGTGTGTCTTGCACTTGGGAACTCCTGCTGTTCCATTTTAATTCATTTAGTGGCTTTAGCAATAAGAGAGTCTGACTGCCACTTGCTCTCTGGTCCAGATGTGGCGCACCAGCAAATGGCTTCGGAGGGGATTGCCATGGTTGTGGAAAGACAGTATTAGATCTCACACGGCCTATTTAAATGCTTGGGCTGTGAGCTCTTTGGGGAGGGACTAGACTTTCATATTAGTTTGCACAGTACCTAGCCAAATGGTGCAGTGATGCCCTGATTTATGGTAATAGAAACTAAACACCCCAGAACCACACATAATACAAGCTCTTGGTGAAAAACCGAGTCAAGGAATAAATACTAGAGATTAAAAGAAACAACCATAATGAATTAGTTTCTTCAGATAACCATGCAATTAGAATCCTTAGCTGTAATTATTGTTTCTCCTCCCCTGTTCAGTGCTTTCCCTCTGGGTCTACTGCAAGGCATAGTCATTTGACACCCATGAATTAACCTAATATACTAAGGAACAAAATACTGCCTTAAAGTCATGGCTTAGTGCTTCTCTAGGAAGAATTCCCATCTGAAGTCAAGGGAGGCTTTTGAATTAGAATTACCTTTGAGTCAGCCATCTTCCACATGTGCCAAAGTTCATATTTCAGAGATGTATCTGCTTCATAGGAAAGCTAAAACAGAAAAAAAAACTCTGCTAATCTCAAAATATGTCAAGCAGGCCAGTCAAGGTAAATAAAGCTGCACAATTTCCAGGCAGCACCTGTTCCACCATGTTGTAAAACATAAGCATGCAAGCTGTAGTGCTGTCACCTTGGCTTTGCTATGCCAAGCAGCGCCCAGACCTGATGCCGTATCTTTTTAATGCCTGTCAAAAAAGCAGGGAAGAGCAGGTAGGGGAAGGTAGGCAGGAGTGTGTACTGCGACAGGAGAGCCGTGCTCGTGGCTTTCAGACCCCTGCCAGCTGCTACCCTCCGAGTTGGCTGCCTAAGGTTTTAGAGTAAAGCAAATAACTCCAGGGTTGTGAAAGTTTCTCTGGAATGGAACCATGAGTGAAGCTGAAGATTTAGGAATGATTACAGCTGACGAAGTCATGGATGAGCATTTTGTCTGCCTGAATTCATCATTTTTCCCTTGAAGGCATGTGCCATGTTGACAGGGATGAGCCCAACTCAGTACCCCAGATTCAAACATCCCATAACTTTGGGTGAGTTTGAATCCCAAATCAAACTGTCTGGCATTAAACAAAATTTGTTCTTTACCAGAAGTGGTATTTTTTTTCTATTTTAGCAAGGACGGGGGCGGTATTTTGTTCATCTCTTTGGTTGTCTTTTGGGTTTTTGGTTTTGTTTGGGGGATGGTTTTGCTTTGTGTTTTTAGCATGGCTGAGTAGAAAATGTTTAAATCATTCAGAGGAAGCACATTAAGCTTTAATGAGTGAAGTGCAAGAGTGCCACAGTGGAAACTCAGGTTTAGTGCTAGATTAAGAACGTTGGGCCTGAGAACAGCAGGCCAGATTTCCATTTTTATTTACTAATAAAAACAGGGGCATTAATAATTAATATGGTATTCTATTAGGGAATAATCTATTATGCAAGGGAGGAATAAAAATGCGAATGCTTCATGAGGGTCAGCGAGGCAAATGTGACAGGGGATAGAATCATTTAGTCACCAGTGAAACCTGCCGAGTGCAAACATGTGCTTGGTAATGCAGAAATTCAGCAAATTATATTAGCTTTGCAAAAAAAACCTCTTTCCTGCTGTTTGTTCATTTTTAATGCCGAACTTGTAAACCTTGCCAGCAGAATGAGTAATTACTACCACTCTGCTTTTGTTTTTATTTCCTTACAGTCCAATATATTCTGCAACATCAAGATGAGATTCCAACACCAATAATAAATTAGAGTAGCTGCTACAGCAGAGTTCTTGCTGCTGCAGATTTGCATCTGTTGACATGAGATGGATGACAAAAGACAAAGGAAAATGCACACGTTCAAGCCATGAGGGGGTTTTAAAAACTTTCAGAAGCCTGAGAGTTTGATTCAGATGCTGATTCAGACCCCAAGTCAAATTAAAATGTGCACTCTCTGCTCTGGGCCATCAGCATGCCTCCAAGCACTGCTGCTCACCTCCTACAATCCTGTGCTCCCCTGCAGCTCCACAGAGAGGAGTCAGGGTACAATTTGGACCAGAATGTGCACTGCAACATAAAGTTCATGCTACCCAGGGGCCAAATTATAAAGGCAGGATAGCAGATTCTGTACCCAGCAGCGTATACCTACTCAAAGGAGTAATATATAAAAGGTTATCCTGCCTCAGGTAACAGTCCCAAGGTATTAAAGTATCTTCTCTTTTTGGATAGGCAACTTGAGTGCCTCCCTGGGAGAATTCTGCAGGCTATTCATTATGGGAAGATAGTAACATTTTGGAAGAAAACACCAGGTCTTTGAGCCCACATTACACCTTATAATTGCCATATAATTGGGATGTAAGTGCTATATAACTAGAAGTTATGGGAAGAAATTAAAGGAGAAATCGAGGTTGAATATCAGGAAGAAAACATGTGACACTGAGACTCTCTCAAGGGAAGTGATGGAAAATCTATCATTTAATGTAAACACAGCACAGCTGGACAACTCAGACCCATAGAGCCCGTTGTAACAAAGAACCCTGTGAAAGACGTCTTGAGCCCAGATCTTGCTTTCTCGGTGTACTCAAAACCTTTGCGTAGATCTGTGGGCACGTTAAACGTGCAAGACACGCAGCCCTATAGCCCGGCGTACAACCCCCTTATTCCACCTACACCCAGTTGAAACTAGTTTGTTTCATTTTTTAAAAATTTCAGGAATCCAGAAATTGTTACACTGTATAACACACGTTCCTTTAATTAGGCTGATGTATGTGTCCTTTGTACAGAACATAACTGCATTTATTTTTCAATTAAGCCCAATACAGACAGTCAAAAAGCCTAGGCTGAATCAATTCAATCTTCCCAGGTTAGCCTAAGCTGCATCGCCTAAACTGATAAGCAAGTGAACAAACACTCACGTTTGATTTTGGAAATGCAGCCACATGCCTGCAGTGTCCCAGGCCAGAAGCCGGGGGGCATTAGAGCCTGCTCTGCTACAGCAGACAGCTTGAATCTGGAGGGGATCTGAGACAGAAGTTGAATAATCTGATATAACCTAAATCAATTAAGTCTGATACTGCATCCATCCAGGTTTATCTTAAACAAGTAGTGGGCATTTTGGAAGTGGTTTATGTCCACTGAACTTCTGTTGTGTTACAGATTTGAACCAGTTTCCAATCAGTTATACTGTTTTATGTGTAATTTCTGTCCCTAGCCTTAATGATTTCCTCTCTGCTGCTTTATGGAGTCCCTGGTAAGTTGAACATAGTCCTCCTAATGTAGCGTTGAACTTGTGAACCCAGAATGTTTAACTGAGTTCAAAATGAATCTAAGTTAGTTTAGCCATCCCTGCTATAATTTATCACAGTTATATTTATTCCTACTCACAATCTGTAAGGGGCATATAACCATCCAGATGTAAAGATGCATTGTTTTAAATCTGTTTCTTGTAGATCTAGTCTACATACCATATGATGTGTCCGTTTCTAATGTGACTTTGTTTTTATTACGGATTACAAATGTGTCATTTGCCTGTGAGTCTTACTGGTGCCCTGCAGGCCTGGTAATTTTTTATCCCTCTGTCTTTTTAATGATTACATGCATCTTTCCTTCAAAAGTTTTTTTCTGCTGTTTTTTGAAGCTGTGTCTTACTTCCAGTGACGTGTTCCTTGACTTCATGAGGCATGACCAGCACATAAGGGAAATACAGGACTTGATCATTTAAATTGCATAAAGATGTGTGTATGCTTTTACAGACTGACACTTAACACTAATGTAAATCAGAAGTAACTCCACTGAAGTTAATGAACTTATAAAAGTGCAACCCAGTGTGTGTGTGTCAGTAAAATCAGGCCTATTGAGTCTATACTTACAACAAAGAATACCGTGGACGTAAAACTCACTTTTCTAACAGAAAAATATTTATCTCCTATTGTTATAAGCAAAGCTGAGTGTGCTTATAACTAATAGGTAAGAATACATTCAGTTGTAAATTTGTTTTATGTTTTGCCTTTGATAGCGCTAAACTTGTGGACTGCATTACTGCAGGAGGTGCAGGTGCAGATAGGATATCCAGTTTCAAAACGGGACTAGACAAAGTCATGGACAATATATCTATTAACCAGAATAGTCAGAGATGTTCCTTGTGGCAAAAATGTTTCCTCTGGGCACCAGGGAGGCTTATGATCACTCTAGATATACCCAAGTCAGTGCTCTCCTACTAAAGCATCCTCTTTTGCCACTGTTGGTGATGGGATACTGGGCTAGATGGACCATTGGTCTGACCCAATATAGCATGTCTTTTGTTCTTATTTCCAGTTGATATCATTTAAAAGACCAAAGTACCCTCTGTCACATAGAATAACTCTGGGGCAACTCCCATGAAGTTAACCCAAAAATATACCTGTTCAGATGAGTAATTCTAATAAGATTAAAATCTGATACTTGTTTTCTAAATGAACTTCACAAGAAAGATACCAATGTACAAACCTGTGGGAACAGTTTTCCCAATATAAAGTCTTGTCTTTTCATCATCTGTATTTAACTCAGGGGTGGGCCGGATCTGGCCCACCAGGCCATTCTATCTGGCCCTCGGGACCCCTAAAAATTTTAGAAAATATCTATCTGCTCCTGGCTGCCTGTCAAAGATGACAGGAGCCAGGGGCAGTAGGACCTAGGGGGAACTAGCAGCAGCAGGCAGGAGCCCAGCCCCATCCCATCCCCAGCCATTTCCCTGTGTGTGTGTTCGTGTTCATAGGGCGAGTCCCACACGCACACCCCACCATACAGATATACCCACACTCACCTCACACTGCCATACATGCAGACCCCCATGCCCCCCTCACATACCCCAGCCACCCTCCCCCTCACAAACTCCATACCCACACACCCCCTACACACATACACCCACATGCTTCCTCACCCCCCCACACAGCCTCCACACCTATCCACCCCCACAGACACTCACACAACCACAGCCCCCTACAAACCTATACCTACCCCCCCACAATATACAAGAGTAAGACTTCATTTTAAGCTATTATATACTATCACCTCTATGCACACTACAGAAACACATGTAAACCAGGACAAAAATATTTTTTAAATCAAATTAATGGATATTTTAGATGTTCACTTTTTAGAATATAATTTGGTATTTTTCTGGTTCTGAGATGGCAAAACCCCTTGCTGAAAGAAGTAACTCCAGAGGGACTTCTGGTGGCAAAGGTCAGGGGTTAGAGGGCAGAACTTCAAGTCCCAAGATAGCAACCAGGGGGCGGGGCGGAGCTACCCATGTGGCCCTCGACAGCTGGCCAAAACTTGGTAAGCGACCCTTCTCCCAAAATAATTGCCCACCTCTGATTTAACTTCTCAACTATGACTTCTTCTCATTTCAAATGTAGAATAGGCATCTGTCTTAAGACCCTACAGTCCTGGGATATGAAAAAAGGTGATCACGTTCTGTTCTGTGCCAAAAAATACAGAATGGCATGTGGTCATTTTGCCTGAAATGCTGCACAAAATAGAATACACTTGCATGCTGGAAGGAGCTTTTGTTGTACAGGTTCTGTTTTAAAACCCCAACATAAAAACCTCCATGATGGCTTTATATAACTGGGAGAAAAAGATTGTTAAATGATACACTTTCCATCATTAATCATTTCACATCACTGCTGAAGAGTGCAACTCACACTGCTGACTGATATTCGGGGAAAGGCATGATGGGATCTGATCCACCATCCCAACGGTCATGTCTCCTGCCACACATGCATGGCAAGAGGTATTACTGTGGGACTGGGATTCAGATCCAAGTTGTACCCTATTGCCAGTTTAGGGGGAGCCTGGGATCAGGCAAGCTGGGTGCCTGGCACTCCCGTGGCTTGCAGCACCAGTCAGATGATCCGAGCTGTGTGCCGCAATAGCACATCAGACCCTTTGTTCCAGTGCACTCTCCTGGCTGGGAGTGCTGGTGAACCAATCAGTGGTCCCAGCCACGAGAGCACATGCCTTTACTCTGGTGTGCTTCTGTGGCTGGGAGCACTGGTCAGCTGATCAATGGTCCCAGCCTCAAGAGCACACCAGAGCCTTGAAGGTTGGGGAGCGCTGATCAGCTGATTGGCACTCACCACAGGTTCCATTTTTAAGGCATGATGGGAACCAGCCACAAAGTTCTTGCACATATTATAATAACTTTATGGCTTATTTCCTGTTTTATCACACCAATTAGTGTCATGAACATGTGGCCAAGTTATTACTTAAGATTTAAACTGGTTAGTCACATCTTAAATGTAATGTCTGTCAGGGGCCAGAAAAGAACAAACTGTTTTCTGGTTTCTTCGGGGGTATTCTAGGGAAAGGAAAGGATAGCACGGGGATTCATCTGATTACATTATACTTTTGTGGTTTAAAAGATTTCCCAATTTTATCTATTTATAAAATTACTTGGAGCAGAGGATTAAACAGAAAGGTTTCATGCAGAAAAGCTGATTTAAGACTGAAGATCTTTCTTAGCAGCATCCATTTAAAGTTAATCTTTGGTCATCTGCGAAGCTGATTACCTAACATATAAAACCTATACAAATAATCCAATTTTATTATGCAGCAGAAAATATTTCAGTTATCATAGACTCAAACTTCTTGTAACTTGAGTTAATTTGCTCCAGGAATGTAGAGAAAGAGTCCAACTCTGGAGCCCAAAGTCTTAGCCATAGTCTTTTCATTTCCTGTCAGCTTCATGTCTGGATTCCCACTGGACTCCTGTGCAGGGGCCTTAATAAACTGAATGAGAAGTGATAGAGGTGGGGGGAGAGATTTAAGAGAAGCCAATCCTCCTATTTTCTCAGCCCTCCAACAGAAGGAAAGTTTACATGTATGTCTGTCCTGGGACTACTACCTGCCTCTCTAGTCCATAATATCCAGGATTCTAATTCTCTCCCTGCCATAGGCAACAGAGTTCTTATTGCATTGTCCTGACACCTCAATTCTCTATTTCAACCCTATTCATACCGTATTGCTTGTTTTATCTTTGTTGACTTCCAGTCACTTAAAGTTAATGCCCAGTTGTAGGTCTTTGATTGGATCGCTGAGATTGAATTTTATTAGTAGATGTTAAGAACCATGAACCAAAAAGATGACAAAGCAATAAGGGAAATACAGAGCTCCCGAGTGAGGGACTAAGATAAGAGGGATGGGGGTGAGGAGGGGAATGCAGCTAGGTTACAAAAGATACGATGTTAGCCAACTAAGCCCAGGGGTGGGTGGGAGAGAGAGGGGTCGCAATGCTGAGAGACAAAGCAGATAGATGCACACAAACCCGTACAATGGTCTACAATGGTGGAGGGGGCAGGTTGAAAAAAGTTTCTCAGTCTATAGAGTCTTATCGTGGGGGTCCTCTTGGGGTAGAGTGGAGTGGTCTGTCGTTGAAGATGCAGGGTGGCATGGAAGTGGAAAGGGACCTTGGAGTCCTAGTGGACTCCAAGATGAACATGAGTCGGCGGTGTGACGAAGCCATCAGAAAAGCCAATGGCACTTTATTGTGCAACAGCAGATGCATGACGAACAGATCCAAGGAGGTGATGCTTCCCCTCTATCGGGCGCTGGTCAGACCGCAGTTGGAGTACTGCGTGCAATTCTGGGCACCGCACTTCAAGAGGGATGCGGATAACCTGGAGAGGGTCCAGAGAAGGGCCACTCATATGGTTAAGAGCTTGCAGGCCAAGCCCTATGAGGAGAGACTAGAGAACCTGGACCTTTTCAGCCTCCGCAAGAGAAGGTTGAGAGGCGACCTTGTGGCTGCCTATAAGTTCATCACGGGGGCACAGAAGGGAATTGGTGAGGCTTTATTCACCAAGGCGCCCCCGGGGGTTACAAGAAACAATGGCCACAAGCTAGCAGAGAGCAGATTTAGACTGGACATTAGGAAGAACTTCTTCACAGTTCGAGTGGCCAAGGTCTGGAACGGGCTCCCAAGGGGGGTGGTGCTCTCCCCTACCCTGGGGGTCTTCAAGAGGAGGTTGGACATGCATCTAGCTG
>NW_005841938.1:1705357-1713108 GCF_000455745.1 Alligator sinensis | reverse complement strand
TCTTTCCTGCCTATGCAGGGGGTCGGACTCGATGATCTATTGAGGTCCCTTCCAACCCTAGCATCTATGAATCTATGCTACTCAGAGTCCATCAGGTGCAGAGGGGGATTCAGGTGGTCTACATTGTTATATTGGCAATTCTTGATAATTCATTAATGCCTACCAGGTCATTTAAATGAACCTAAGACACCACTTCAAAATCTCTCAACAGTTGCACTACAGCCCGTGTTTGATATTCACTCTCCTTTATATATAATATATTGCCAGCAAGTATCTCAGTCATGTAAGTAACTTAGAGATTGTTCAGTAATATTAGACCATTACTTTGCAGGGTTGTTGGTTGTAGCTGTGTTGGTCTAAGGAGATAGTATGTCTCTAGACCATACTTTAACATTCAGCAAACCAGTATTGGTTCCTGATTTAAGTAGTGGGATTTTTTGTTTGTTTGGCTAGTTGATTGGGGGTGGAGGAAGTCCTTTTCTTTTTGCTGTAGCTTGTTTAGCCTTTGACAGGACTTTCCTCTAAAGTAAGAAGATCAACACTTCAGAGTCTATGGAAATAGGTAAAGGACCACATACCATTTTTGGATGAAGTTGGATCTTCCTAACACTAGCTTTCTCCTTTTCCTTTTTCACAGCCCAGTGCCCAGCTAGAGCAAGGGGGTGGGGGGAAATACAGCCTGTGGGTCAGATGTGGCCCACCAGGCAATTCCATCTGACCCGCAAGTACCTGCTGATTAATTGTATACCACCCAGCCCGTGCACCTCACTCCCACCCTCGTGTGCAGAAGAGCCTGGCCCTGCCAGCACGCAGCTTCTGTGCAGGGCTGCTGCTGCCACTGCTGCAGCCGCTGGGGGACCTCTTCAGCTTCCCTGGCATCCAGCAGCTCCTCCTTGTCACCCTGCTGCAGTGCTTGCTCTGGCCAGTAGGTAGGGAAGCGGCAGGGATGGAAGGAGCTGTGGTGGGGGCAGGGAGCTGCAGCTGGGCTGAGGCAGGGAGCATGAGGCTAGGGCTGGCAAAAGCATGGAGTCCTGGGCAGTGGGAGCATGGAGCTTGGGTGGATAGGATGTGGGTGTCAAAGAGGAAGAGTGGGAGGGGTGGAGACCACCCCCATACTCCCTCTTGTGGGGCACAGCCCCTGCCGCTGGCTGCAGCAGCAGCAGGCGGGCGCTGATGGCCCACACAGGCACTGCTGCCCAGCAGCACACACCTCCAGACAGCGGTGCATATGGTGGCAAGGAGCACAGCCAGGCTGATCTGCCTCTATCATGTGGGGCTTCTTGTGGTACACGTGCAGTTCCCAGCACTTGTGTGCCACCAGGGAAAGCCCAGTGCAATGGAGCTGGCTGCCCACCCTCCCTTATGCCCCACAAACCCCACACACTCATACCCTGCTCCCACAACCTCCCACATACACCCTCCCGCAACATACCCTACACCCCCACGCACAGCCACACCCCACTCAATCCCCCACACACCCTGACACCCTGCCATAAACACCCCCCCCCCAACCACAGCCCACGCTTCCCCACACATAATATATATGAGTTAGGCTTTATTTCTTACCTATTATGCAATCTCCTCTTTATATACTACACAAATCATGACAAAAATATCTTTTATAATAAAGTTAAAATATGTTATAGCAGTAGGTGTTTGACTTCTAGTGTATGGTTTGAGGGTTTTTTCTGGTTCAGATGGCAAACCCCCCTCCCCACGTCCCAAAAAGGAGTACTTCCAGGGGGACAGGGAAGCAAAGATCAGGGGTTAGGTGTGGGACTTCTGGTCCCAAGGTGTCGACTAGGAGGCGGGGCAGCTGTCAAGGGGCATGGCTACCCTTGTGGCCCTCGACAGTTCACCAAAACTCATTAAGTGGCCCTCAGCCGAAATAATTGCCCAATCCTGATCTAGAGCAACTGGGGTGGCCATTGAAGAGATGTGCATGGAGAAAGCAAAAATCCTTGTTTTTGCTGTTTGACCCTGAAGTCCGCCACGTTTGTCTGAGCACATCGTATTTATCTTAAATATCTGGCTATGTCACCAGTTCTTCCCTGTGAATTGTACATGCTTAATTCTGGGTGATAGAACCATGACAAAATCCCTCTTTCCCTAACCTAAATAAATCTCTGTTAGCAACTTGTGCCTTGTCATTTCACACATCCTTTTAATATCTTGGCAGGAATCCACGTCATGCATTCACTTTTGACAGAGATTTATAATCAAAGACAGATTTATTTATGAAAAATTGATGGAGTTCCAGCTCACCAAACAGAAAAGACTGTGACAAGGGGCGTGGTATTCAGTTCCAATTCAGTGCTCTTTTGTTCAGAGCTACCTCTCTGGGGAGAGGAAACAGATGCAATCTGATATTGTATAGTGTAGAAGATGTAGCGATACCAATTGAAGAAAACAGCGATAAATTGCTGAAGGAATGGAAACATTTTCAAAGCCTGACAAATTCAACTAGAGCTTAAACAGCCATTTAAAAAAAAAATCAGCACCTGAAGGCTAGTTAGACAAATGCCCTTAGCAGTATGAAAACTAAAAGAAACAGCAACTGCTCGGAAAACATTAAGGGTGCAAAGTATGCCATCAGTTTGCTCTTATATCTTCACTTGCATTTGAACATCTCAAGGCACTCTCTAACATAAGGAACCCCTCCCCACCCATTTCACAAAGCACTCAGCGAGTTTCATTATAATGCTCGCGGTCGCCACCTTGGGTCATTAAAAACAATTGCAGTCACCATCTTGGCTCGTCAGATACTTTCGGTTTTACTTAACGCTCGTTTCGCTTAACGCTTAGTTTTTCAGGAACCAATTAAGAGCGCTAAGCGGGGGTTGCCTGTAGTTCTAATCACTTTTCCTTTTATGGAAAAACGGTCTGTTTTCAGCAGCTCTGCATCCGTGCATAGTCAAAATGCACAAAAATATGGACTGACGGCACCTGGAGTTTTAAATAGGCAGTAGACTACGCTGTCTTTGACCATGCACACGCACACATATTCATTCCCTTTTTGTCATTGTAGTAAGTTGCCTGACTAAGAATTAAACAAGAGTTGGCTTCCAGTGCTTCTCTTTTGTTGCCTCCTTCCTGGAGTAGCAGGCAACAAGAGTTACCTGTCTGGTGTGGGAGCACAGAAATGGAAAGAACTAATTTTTCAGCTTGCCCTCCCAGTCCCAAAGAAATCCAGATCTACAGGTGGAGAAAAGCAGCACAAGAGGCTTACAGGGCCAGCCATGCTCCACTGAATTATGGATATGCAGATTTGTTGATTCACATCACTGTCCCTGATTTGATTCAGCTGAATCCAAATCTGAAGTTTTGATGCTGATTCTCAATTCGGTCATAAACACAGCTTTAAATGTTTTTTCTATATTCCTCAAGGTACCAGGTGCAGCTCATGAACACTGCGATGCTGGGGCGGATGGAGCATCCCACAGAAGCATGGGGGGCCCCCCCGTGTGCTGGGCGGTGAACCCGGAAGTGGACCAGAAGTCCACAGTCCACTTCTGGGTCCGCTGGGGAGCGCACAGGGGATCTCCCCACACCCGCTGGCTCGGCTATTGGCCATGGGGGGACCCCGGGTGCTCCCCAGGAGGCACCAGTCTGTGAGCCATGGGGATATGGGAGGGGCCCCCCAGTGTGCTCCCTGGCAGACCCAGAAGTGGACCAGAAGTGTTTCTGGTCCACTTCCTGGTCTGCTACGGAGCATGCTAGGGACCCCCCCGCTCTCCTGTGGGTGCTCCATCCGCCCCAGCATTGCAGCATTCATGATCCGCCTAGTACCTCGAGGTATGTAGAAAAAAAACCTTTAAAGCTGTGTCTATGTCTGATTCACCGAATCTTTCTGAATCTCTCTGAGTCGATTCGGAGGGTTCCAATTTGATTTGGAGAAATTAAAGGGTCCTCTGATTTGATTCGGATTCAGAGATTCGGCCACCGAATTGGGTCAAATCTCCGCTAAATCAAATCGGGGACCGAAGCTTCGCACAGCCCTACTGGGCAATGCTAGTAGACAGTGCAGCTCATGCAGAAGCTCTGCTGTCGAGGAACCATAGCTAAGAGGAGGATGCCAAAGCAGAGCATTCTGTACATCCGCTCCTTTCCTCTTCTGAATCAAGTGGCGGAGGAGGCTGAAACCCCTTTCTCTTCTGTAGGAATGGGAAGGTCGAAAATCCCATGTAGACTGAGGGCAGAGTCCTGAGAGAATTCTGCAGAGGGAAACCTGCCAGTCTCAACTCCCTGTTGCAAATTATTCCCCCCATAAGGCTGCAGGAGGACGGGGATCAGGATCAGCTTTACTGAGCACAAGTTCTGGCCCCATGACAAAATTCCCTTCTTGGTGGGTGAATCACTGTCCCTGGCATCCCTCATGTAATGTGCTGAAGGACCGATTCTAGTCGCATCTTAAGCAGGTTGGTTTTTATTTAAAGCAAAAATTTCTCTGCTTTCTAATTTTCCTGCTGTGCCCCCCCCTCAGATTAAGTGTTCAAAGTGCTATCTGAAAGCAAATAGGAGGGCAAGGTGCTGGGCTGCCAGGAGAACTGATGGTACATTCATGTTCTGTGCTTTTGAAGCCTTTTTATGTACTGTTTGTAATATCCAATATGAAATACAATACACAAAACCCAAGTTTATACTTAATTTAGCTGCCAAAAAAATTGCATCTCACAAATCAAGCCTTTGCATTTCTAGCTACGAAACTGTTTCCGCTGATTATGAGCATATCTGTATTAAACTGCAATAAGGGGGTTGTTGTGCCTTCTGTCACACAACCCCAGTACACAGGAGATTTTTATTTCATGTCTGTACTGTGTGCCTCCTGGCTTAAAATGGAGAGGCAGACCTAGTTATTTTTATTGTGCAGGGGGAGGCATAGGGAAACTCCCTTGAAAAATTTAAGCACTTGAGAGAGGAAAATTATTCCTATGGTTGAGATACTCCTAGGCAAATATATATCCTTGGCAGATCTGTCTTACCACTGGTGTGGGCTTTTTATGTTGTCTGAAACGCAGCTGTTCAAACAATTCAGGGTTTACTGCCACTTTGCTTGCTAAATGTGATTTTAGTGAACAGAGATCTCTTTGCAGTACAGGGGTCCACTTTTACTGAGTTCAGCTGAACTTGACAGGGCTGTGCACTGCCACAGAGGTCCAGCCAAGGGAATCCGATTGCAGGATTGGGCCACCATGTGCTAATACATAATCCACTGTAAACACAGAAAGGAAATGCTTTCCAAATAATAGCTTAGTGTCATATCTTAAGAACCCGAATGCTTCAGATCAGTAAGCTACTGTTGCTGCATTTCATCCTAGGTTGTACAATTTAGGAGGCTTGGTTTCGGTAGGTATTAAATTGAATGTCTGTGGCTTTGCAAGAATTATTTTTGTCAGGAAAATGTGGCTGAATGCGTCACGCCGCTGGCGCATCTGAAGCTAGGCTATACTAAAATAAGGCTCTTTTTTGTTTTCAAATCAGTTGGGCTGTTTAAAGCCTCATATTTTAAACAGCCTAAATAATACAGTTTGGTTCCTTGCAGCAATAAAATCATCTCATTTACAAAAATTAAAACACATTAAGCTCATTAAGAATGCTCCATTCTACTTTATTTACTATCTAGCAGATTTGTTGCTATGGCAGTTTCCGTGCAAATTGAGAAGGGATTGTCCAGTTGAACAGGCGGAGTTGTCAACAAAAGGGGAGAGGTGTATGGGGGAGTTTACACTGAAAAACAAAAAGGTGCGATATTTACCTTCATGAATGATACCTTTAGTTTTTTCACATGTATTTGGAGGGCAACCGAATTTTCAAGTAGAGGAAATACTTTAAGCTGACTTTAGCCTCAAAGTACTGGTAGTCTCAGTGCCTTCTGAGACAGCTACTTAAACACAGCAGCAAAACCCAGCGCATTAAATAAAATCTTGGTGCAACTCTGCTGAGGTCAACAGAGCTGGATTAATTGCTTCGATGAATTTGGCGTGTGGTTCTACATGTACTCCACCACCCCATATCAGCAGAACACAGATAAGATTACTGGCACAATTTTCAAAACATCTAAGTGTGAGATCTAGGACGGTCCCCAAGGCATCTCCAATTTAAGCTTCACAACACACACAAGAAAAAATGGCGTTTTGCAGAAATAAAGTTAAGCAGCCAGGCTCACCATATCTTCTTTAGGGAGAGTTAGGCTCCTCCACGTGGTGATCCAGGGGTGACGCGTAGGAGGCGCATGTGGGTGCACGTGCACCCCCTAAGCATGGCGGTGTACCCCCTACAAAAAGGCGCTTCCAACAGTGTTGGCAGCATGTACAGGCGGTCTGCCATCCCCGCTGGCCACTGCCGACAGTGCCGGTGCAATCTGCAGGAGCTCCCCCGCTTACCACCACCGCGCTTCCACCACCCCCGCTGTGCCCCCCCAGCCACAGGGGGCACACATCATTCATGTGATGATCCCCAAAGCCCATGCTGAATAGGAGCCAAGACCTCGCCAATGATAAACGTTGAGCAAGGTGTCTGAAACCCTGCCACTCTCCAGAGCTTAGGTGCCTGGAACTGGGCTGTACATTAGGTACCTCCCCGCACTCAAGATCTAGAGCCCGGAGTCTTCTTTTCAAACAGACACTAATTATTTAGCAGGGTTCACTGTTTTTAAAACATGGCTATCAGGGAAGGAGATGAAATAATCCTGAGACTAGGGATCCTTCCCCAGCCACCAGCCCAGCAAATGACCTACCCACTGGCCGTAGAGTCAGGCTCCCCTCTTGCTTGCTGTCATTTTGGCCAAATGACTCTGGAATTCCTGACCACGCAGTGGCTCAGCTTTAGCAGGAGGGGTGATGGTGTCTTCACTGGTCCTTGCCTATAATCTGGTGATTAGAACATTCTCCTAGGAATTGAGACATGTAGATTTTTAATTATTTTAGGCCTGGGAAGGTCCAGAACCCAGGTCTCCCACTTTCTGGGTGAGTGCTCTAACTATTGGAAGTGCCTACTGTGCTAAGTGCCATTGGAGGTGGATAGTGCCACTGCAGACATCCTTCCCCCATCCCCCATGTGTCTGAATGAGAATAACCAAAGTTACTGTTTGTGCGGGACTCAGCGCTGTTGGTGTGAACTACACAGATTGGGCCTTTCTGGAGGCTTAAATTTGAGATTTGGCACAGCTCCCCCTCATTTTTGTATTGTGGTGGATTTAGGAAGGAGCTTGGCACATGGCTGGTCAGGTAGGGAAATGCTGCAAGTATATTGAAACCTGTATATAAGTGCTGAAGGAATTTTAGCCCCAGAAGGTAGGCACTGAATAAATTATGGATTTTGCAGCCAAAGGTGCAGGTTTTCTTTTTGTTCTTTGCTTTTGATTTTGGTGCTTAATTTCTTCGTGAGTCTCTTTTTAACCACCCAGGGAAAGATCCAGAGGGGCATATCCCTCCTATTTTCACTGAGGATCATGCCTGAAGAAAGGTGATTGCGGCCAGAAGCTCACAAAGAACTTTTTCCCAACTGTTCAGTTGGTCTAATAAAAGATATCACATCAACCCAAAGAACCTCGCCTGCCTATGTCCTTAGACCAACACGGCTACAACCAAAAACCCAGTTGAAAAACCAGTGGCACTTTGCCTCCTAAGTGCTCTAGCCATTTTAAAAAGTTGGAATAAGGCTTCAAAGTCACCTAGTGTGTTTGTGAATTTTGTCTTAAAATATAAACTAACTGAAAACATGTAGGATCATATATTTAGAGAGAGAGAAAG
>NW_005841938.1:1693443-1705326 GCF_000455745.1 Alligator sinensis | reverse complement strand
GTGTGGGGGGGGGGGGGGGAGAATAGGAAGGGGGCCGTTAAAGATGCCAAGATCTTTTCTAGAAAAGGAGAGAGGTTGACGCTCATCTCCAAGCCAGGATTTTAACTTTGTTCTTATTCTGCCACCCTACATTGCTTTGTAACTTAAAGTATTCAAGTTGCTTTTCTGTCCTCCCAAGACTGTCAATCCAGGTAGCTCAGATGTAGATGTTTAGTTGTAGCTACAAAAATCTCTATACATGACCAAATTCCATTTACTTCATATGTACAGCAGCATCATTAAAACAGGTAGGATTACATGGATTTAAGAAGGGAAACTTGGTCCAATAACTAGTAAAGCACTTTAGGAACCATCTGGAAGAATGATGGCAGATAAACATCAGGTGTGTTTTTATTTCATAGGCGTTAGCTACTACTAGTACAATTTATTCTCTCCTGTTTTTAAAAGCCATAGATCAGATGAATCAAGTTGCGCATTGGAGTTCAATAGCAACCTCACAAATCCTGGCTTCAAATTAAAGGACGTACAGGCAACCATATGACTATATTGGGAACTGTTTCTTTTAGGTTTTGGTTTACTCTGAGAACAAAGGAAAGCACTATGGACCATTTTTTACCTTATGAAGTATTAAATATAAATCATTCTCATGCATCTTATGCTACTTTTTAAAGGCAAAATATGCATTAAAAAGATTTGTTCAATCTTAAACCTGCCTTCTAGCATCAAAGATCAATGTGCAGTCTGATTAAGTTGTGCTCTATAGATTTCTGCAGTCAAGTTCATCAAAGAACCCATTTCTCTTCCTCTAATGATGCTGAACCTAAAGTTCTTCTCTGAAGTACTTTAATTTTCACTTGGTCATTACAAGAAGACAGTGACTTAATGAACTGCAAATAGGAGAAGAAAGTAACATAAATCATTTTTGCATCCTTTTTTGTGGTATTAGCATAGCTGTTCTTTCATCATTATCATGCCTCCAGTGATTTCTCCCTGCATGATGGTGAAAATTAAATTATACCGCATTTTTGCAATCCAGCACCCCAATAAAAATATAAAATCATTAGAATAATCAAGATAAATTAATGTCAGTGATATGTAATATTATTTTACATTGTGCCAAAATAACTTGCACTGCTGATTCCTGTTAGGATAATAGTCACTAGACATTTATCATAAATAATTTGTAACTACTTCTTCTATGAAAGGGTTTGTTCTTTCCATAATTTTGGAAAGGGTGGAGGGTCTGCTGTCCATAAAACAATAAGTATAATTTAGTGGTTTCATATTTTACACATAACTCTCATCCATGTGATTGAAGGTATAACATTGGAAACTAATAAGCAAGATATAAATTTAAGATAGGAAATAGAAATATCCCCACCCTATATTTCTATTTTTTTCAATTACTAGAAGTAGAATGGTAGGAAATGGTTTGTCTAAGGATAGTCTAGATCCTGGTCAGAAAATTAGGCCCCTGGCAGACATTACACTTAAGATATGATTAACCAGTTAATCATGTCTTTGTAGGAACCTGACCACACATTGATGCAATTAATGGTGTGATAAAATAGGGATTGAGCCAGAAAGTTATTACACATTTTACATAATTACTTTGTGGCTGGTTTCCATTGAGCCTTAAATTGAACGTGTGGCCAGTGCCAGTCAGCTCACCGGCACTCCCAACCTCAGGAGGGCATCGAAGCCAAGATGACTGGAAGTACCAATCAGCTGACTGGTGCTCCCAGCTATGGGAGCACCGGGTACCTAGCTTGCTATGTGCTGTTGCCGGGGAAACCTGGGGTCATGATCCCAGGTTCCCCCTGCACTGGGAGTAGGGCATGATTGGGATCTGATCCCTAATCCCAACAATTGTACTTCCTGCCATGCACATGTAGCACGGCAGGAGGCATGACTATTGGGATCTGATCCCACTGCACTTTTAACTGAACATCTGTCAGCAGCCTTAGACAAGTAAATAGGTGAATTTATATAGGCGCTTCTGACAATCCTACCGACAAGTGTCTGCTTCCATAAAATATCTTTTGAAAATCTAATCCTACAGTGTGTTCGTTTCCTTTTGAAAATGTTACTTTTAAACTTTGCGCCATGTTCCGCTCTTGATAAGTGCCTGCAACTTGCACTAATGCAGATGTTGGAAAGAAGAGAGGTGCCACACTAGAAAGTAACAGTAGACATGCCCCTCAACCCACTGTGTACCATGACTGGTATCATCCTGAAAATCATAGGTTTTCCCTATACCTTTTTCTGTTTCAGCTGCTAGACTTAATCTGAATAACCAAACAGGTGCTTATGCTCCATGAGAGAACAGGCATGGGATTTTTTTTGTTATTCCTTTTTCTGATCATTCTCACTCTTGTGTTAGGTATCTATTCCAGTAAAGATCAGCCGCTGGTTTTAGAAATAGAGATGGGGCACCCTCTAGATAGAGTTCCCTTTCTTGGAATCCTTTTGAATTTCCCCTCTGCATTTTCGTTTGCAGTTTACACATTTGCTAGTATTTAGAGTACAGGTCTTGCTTCTTGTACTCCCATGCCACACCCCACTGTTATAGCAGGACTGAGCCTGAAGTTTTCACTAAAATCAGCATTTAAAGCTACATTGCCTTCTGAATTGAAAACTATATCTAATCTCAAGTGCCCTTCTGTATTTCTGTTAATTGACATGCACTGAATCCTGAACTCATTATTAGTTCTTCACATAGACAAAAAACTCCCGCTGACTTTAATGGAATTTATTTCTGAGTGAAGGTATCAGGCTTTGACACTATCAAATTTAATGTTACTGAACAAAGCCCTCAGACCCCAAGATATTTAGACCTCCGTGTCTCTTCCAACCTGCACTGTTAATTAGAGCTTCCACAGAGCCTATTCGTAGCCTTTGAAGAAGCCAAATCTCCAGCGCAGCTGCATCATTTAGAAACATACAATCTGAAAATGAAAATTTGTACAAATATTCTTTTTACGCTGATTTTTGAAAAAGTTGGGACTAGGAAGATAGCACAATATTATTTTTCATTCATGGACATAAGCCAGAATTTAATGTCCAGAGGTGAAAAGCTCAGGCAGCAAACCAGTGAACTGATTAGTCCTCTCCCTCTGGAACTTTGCAGCCATCGTTATGAAATCAGTAAGGGAGAGGGAGCTGTGAAAGCTGATATTGTTGAAGGCAGGGCACGTTTTTGAGAGTGCCAGCCACAGTAGAGTCCCTTTTAAGTTCCAGACGCTGCCTTGAGTTGACATGGTGATGAGAGTTTCTAGCAAGAGTAACTCCTGTGACAGTCATCAAAGATTCAGCCCCATTCAGCTCCTTCAAACAGTTCAGGCTTATGTCTCTCATAACTCTTATTTTTTTGTGTCACGATATAAATGGTTAATACCGACAAGTATGCCACTAATATAGCATAACAATACTTGAATATGGGCACGTCTACACGTCGCTCTACAGCAACGTAGCGACATGTTACATCACCCTACAGTGCACTATGGCGATGTAGCGTTCACGTGGGTTTACATGTGATTGGCAGCTACGTCACCATAGTGGCAAAATCCAATCGTGTGCTGCACGCATTGTGCAGTATGGGCAGTTACTGCTCCAAAAGCACTTCCAAAAGGAAGTACTAACACATGGCGCTATAGCAACATCACCATACAGCAACATGTAGATGCACCCTATGTGAATTTTTCTCAAAAAATAATGGTCTTCACAAGTAAGGGACCAGTAGAGCGGACACCTTTTCAAGGCTTCCAGTATGGTCTTAGAGGACTGACTGGATGTTATATCATTACAGGCCTGAATCTGTTCTCACTGGTTCAGTAAAAGCCTACTGATCATTGGATTAGGACCTATTAGCGGTATTCCCTATGTTTAGAGCAAGAGATATCACACAGTGAGCACATCTACACATGCATTAATACACTGTTGCTACCGTGCATTAAGTTTAGTACTTCTAATATGAGGTACTAACTAAATGCTCAGTAGCTGGTGCTACTGCGCAGTAGCAAGGGCGCACAGTCTTTTTGTGATGCTTAATGTTCAGTAGACTAATTCTACTGTGCAGTAGCACGGCTTTTGCTCTGCTGTGCTAATGCACATTAGAATTGGTTTACTGTGTATCATGTAAATGCACCGAGTTTGTAAGATAATAGAGATAATATCTATCTACATATCTAAGAGAATATAAAAATATACACACACACACACACATATATAGATACACACACACATAGATCGATATATGTATATCTATCTATAGACAGATATACATATAGATAGATCTATGTAGATAGATAT
This sequence comes from Alligator sinensis, assembly GCF_000455745.1. Taxonomy (NCBI): domain Eukaryota; kingdom Metazoa; phylum Chordata; order Crocodylia; family Alligatoridae; genus Alligator; species Alligator sinensis. The sequence continues at coordinate 1,701,015 of NW_005841938.1, read as the reverse complement.
TATCTCTATTATCTGATAGATAGATAGATAGATAGATAGATAGATAGATAGATAGATATTTTAAGAGAAGACCTTGATTACAGGACAGAAGTACAAAGCAAGGTATACTGCCCTATCCCACCAAGGAAGGGATACTTATTTGTGTCAGTTAGTGACATTATATTATGACTTTTTTTTATCTTTTGTGCCATACAGAACTGTCCTCCCTTGCTTTGCTGTAATGTTGTAAATCACAGCATGATATAATGCACCTTGTTGTTCATATGGCTCCAACTTAACATCTATGTATCTTAAATATAGTAAACCAGATTTTCAGGCCTGTTCCCTGCCTTTTGCATTCCCAGGCAGTGTAAAGGAGAGACTCTTAGCACTGCTGACCAACTGAGAAGTCCCCTGCTAGAGAGAAGAAGGCTGGCAGAGTTGACTGCTACACCAGTCTCATCCCCACACAACTTGCATATAGGTGGCATTTCTAGGAGTGATGGCATAATGTGGTAGGAGCAAAGTTGAGGTAGAGCCAAACTTCACTCCCCTATGGCAATTCTCAGTTGCCATATGGTCCCTGAGGGATCCTGACTAGCTGTCGTGACTTAATATAGCTCCTACGTTGCTCTCACTTCCATCTGGGTTGGGACAGCCTCGGTATCAAGGAGCGGTAACCACCTACCTGACCCTTCCACACCCACACACATGCACCAAGCACATCTTGTCACAGGTGAGAAACTCACTCTTTCCGTTCCATTATTTTTCTGCTCTGTGACATCTCTTTGTTTCGAATACAGAATTATTCATATGAAGTGCTTGTGCTGCTAAGAAAAAAATGCTGTTAAGGTTAGAAAAAACCTGCTAGGTAGTCATCTTAAAAAGTATTTAATACCTTCATGCCTCTGTTCCTGTGAAAGCCAATATAGTGTTAAACATTAAGTAATTGTATCATGGGAAGAATTATCCCTGACTTCTTATGTTTACGTACTTAGCAGTTACATTCCTGTAACCCATCCTTCAATTTTAGGAAGTTAAGAGTAATCTATTTTCAGTATTAAAGGAGCTGTTAGTTTCCATTCTGCAATGCCGCCCATAGACAGCTGCTTTCTAAGTACATGCCTCTGGTCTGAGAAGGCGTATGATGTTGTACACTTATATGTAATGTACTGGGTGTTTAGGGTTACAGAAGGCTACAAAAGTGTTGACCTTTAAAAAACATTGATCAATACTCTGAAACCGTCCAATCCATGTTTGGGTGGCACTTTTTGAATAATATAGTTTCAAGATACAAACTTCATAACTCAAAACTGAAAAAGGTGACTGACCTGTACACGTGGTTTGGAATCCTTTTCTGCAGAAAAAGTGCATTTGTAACTTGGCACACATACTTCAGTTTATCTGAAAAACAGCATATTCCTTCAGCCCTGAAGTCTCACTGTTATCAAGGGGTAAATTTCCACAGCAGTAGCTTGAAATCATGTGAATAAGCCTGGGACAATACTTTGCAAATAGGATCCCCGGTGATTATAAGCAATCATTATTAAACACACAGTAACACTTAAGTTATTGAGCAGCTCTGAACATGAAGGGGTAAATCTTAAATGCTTGGGTGATTATCGATGGAACTGGCATCCCAAAAATTAGGAACTGTATATCTTCATATGCTTCAACATACTGAGATGTTATCTAGTTGTTTATCATCTATTTTATAAAAAGATGTCCTTTCAAGAATATTCCCAGTGGGAGCAGTTATGCAGTATTAGACATCAGCAGCATAGTTCCTTAACGTACCTTTAAGTATACTGCAGCATTGTAGAACAAAAGTAAGTTTCCCAGATGTTTGGCTTAATCAAGTCTCTATATTAAATGCAAATTAAAGCAGCTCTTTATGGCCAGGTACAGACAGTACACTTCTACTGGTATAAGTGATCAGAAACCAGTTTATACCCATAACAGAACAGAAGTTTGGCATGCATCACCTTGGTTAAAAATGGCAGAACCCGGTCTAAGATCGGTCTCTCCCTCCACCAAAGGGTGAATGTGTGTCCTGTTTACTACTGATCTAAACTACGCCCCTTACAGAAAACCACGCAGCTTAGATCAATTCCACTTTGGGCCTTTTGAACATCTGGATCTAGCCTGTTAGTTTCACAGATAAAAACTGCAAAATCTTGGTCCTCTAGAAATCAGTGGGCATTTGGTCTATTGTCAGAAAGGGAAGAAAGGTCTTCTGTCCTCTGTTACATGTAATCCCACATGAAAAGATTCTGAGTTTATAATAAAACATCACATTTCTGCAGTGAATTTTATGACCTGGGAAATATTGAGTAGTTAATGTATCATTTAAAGCCCCATTCCTGCAAACAGTTGCACATATGAATAACTTGCAGTATATAAGTAGTCTTAATTTGCCTCGCTGAAATGACTTCCATTCTTAAAGGTAAACTTGCATGTAAGTATTTGTTGGATTAACATCTAATTCCCTTGCTTCAATCTATACTTTAAAACATGTTTCAAATATGAATTTTTAAAAGTGGCTTTGTAGGATTCCAACCTGACTTTGTCTCTCTGACTTTGTATCAGCTTTAATAATTCCATTGAAATACAGATTATTTTTATCAAACCTGTGAACTCTGTAGAATTCAACCAGGCTCTGATAGTCAAACTGATACATTGCTTTCTCATAGTTTGCAGCCAGTAATTAAAACATTGCGGGCCACACACACACAATTACTCCTTTGCCACCTTACTGAGGTTGCATGGCTGTAATTCAGCATATAATTAAAAAAAAATGGGTTTGACCCTGTGTAATTGAAGACACGGTCTGTTTTATAGTACCTTTATTTTTAGTATTTCTGAGCATGTGGGAGAAGGAAAAATAAGTGAGGCTTCAAATCCCAAGTACCATGGCCAGGACTGGAACATATTACAACTATTTTGTTATATAGCTTGAGCAAATCTGAAGTGACGTAGATGAGATATAATGGAATGGAAGTATCTTAATATCATTATTGCGAATGGTAAGATTTATTCTTACCTGACAGTGGGCACTTCCTTCCATTCCCTGGGATATATAAGCTAAACACGAATAATATGGTGCTTCTTCTGTCACATTTCAGTATTTCATCAGAGTACAAACTCACATTACACTGCCATCAATGGGTGCTGAGTAGTGCTGTCAAGAACTGTTGGAGAATACCTAGCTAGGGTCCTCAGGGAAGGGAACAGACCCCCATTTATGCTCCAGTCTTTCCTGGCCCTACTGATGTGACTTCTTCTCTATGGAGAATACGTGCAGTGTCTTCATTAATTGCTACTTCAAACAGTTTAAACTCGATAACAGAAATCCTGACTCAAACTAGGCAGCAATGGAAATCTTGGCCTGCTCCCCCAAAGCAAGGATTGCTCTCATAAGGATTCCAGCCTCAGAGAAAAGTAATAGAGAAAATATAGGGTACATGCAAAACGGTTTCTAAATAAAATATTTTTCGAATATTTTGCACAAGGCATCAGCAGTTTCTTAATCCAATTCATTCACAAACTCCCTCAGGGAACACGGTAAATAAAAGCAGCTATTTCATCTCTGTATGGGTCCATGTGAATGAGGACATTAAAAGGTGCTGTAGCACTAAGAGAAGTACTTACAATATGCAGAAGAGCTGATGAACAGTTGACCGTTGGCTTGGGTTCTGTTAGGTCACACTGGACAATTTCTAAGGAGCCTAATGGAGCTAGTTGCCTTACTTTAACTGAAATTCAATGAGAGCAGTGTGCTTGGCTCCCTTGAAAATACCAGCCTTGAACTGAGTAATTGAATCTTGGTGTCTGGATAATTGAATACAAGTGGTTCCAAAGATGCATCATCTATAGCTAAACCCACCTGTTTGTCTTACACTGCCACCCATCCCTGTAGTAACCAAACCTCTCCCACCTAAAAACAGTAGCAGAAGCTGTCATGGGTTTTATAGCCTGTCTGATGTTTCTCATTAATGAGAGCCAAAACTGCTAGGGGTAGTTTTTGTATTTGATACTTTCCTTCTTTTAAGATTCATTGCTGTGTTTGGTTGGTAGGAGATGCATGAAGGAGGGGTGTTATGATCATGAGAACAATATGCCCTCAGAAACAGATGAGCCAGAACCACAGTTTTTGACAAATTGGGTGCATCTACATGTGAAATTAATGTGACGCAATAAACTCCGGTGAATTTCGTGCTAGAGTTTATTGCCTCCGGGTGGAGTGTTTACACATGCACCCGGGATCGCAGCACACTGAGCCGGGGTGGAGCAGCCCCAGATGGCAGGGTTGGCCTAGGGGTCAGCCTGCCAGCTTGGGGGCTGCTCCCCCCAGCTCAGTGTGCTGCAGAGGGGCTGGCTGGGGCATGAGGGTGCTACAGTGCAGGGCTAGCTCGCAGGCAGCCTCACACTAACACCCTTGTGCCCCAGCCAGCCATGCTTAGCATCTACATGTGCATTGCAGTAGATTTAATTAGCTTACTCCGGCCTAATAGCACTGCACACATAGATGCTGACATTTTATTGTGAAGCTAATTAGTCAGCTCTGCAGTAAATCTCTCGTGTAGATGTGCCCACTGTGTTTAAGGAATATACATTATGACAGTTCTTAACCTACAGATGCACAGATGTTTCAATAAGGGCAAGGGTGAGGGGGGCATACAGGAATAGGATAGGAGCATATTCAGAGCAGTAATGGTTCAGACTACTAGCTCATGCCTCACTGAGCTAGTTAATCTCTAAGGTGCACCTTGTCCTATCTTCTGCCTGATTTAAGATTTAACGCGGCTAACCACCTCTCAGTAGGGACTACACTAAATTGAAACTGGTTGCTGTTCATAGCTACTTTCCATTCTGAAATACAGAGCAGAAATAGAGCAGTTCACCAGAACTATCCATGGGAAGTTTATCTGTTGAGCCAAATACAAAGTTGAATGAACCTCTTGAAAACCTCCTAATTTAGTGGCACAGCAAAGTCCCATCAAAATCTATATTCCTCTGAATTGTTCCATGCGACAGGGGGCCAACTTGCGGCTAGTCAAACCATTGGCTTGCCCATCTGACTAGGGCAGTCTGCCCACCTGCCTCACCTTTGATGTAACCACTTAGTAGATGTTTACAAGGTGGGAGGCTGCCCATTTTACTGCCTGATGCCAAGGGTGTAATACACAGCTCCGTACCACCCCTACACCATGTCCCATGCCTCGCAGGTGGCATCACTATGTGGCTCGGCCCCACGTTGAACCTCACTATACGCCTGCCTGATGTTTGGACCCCACCTGGATCCCTCCTCAGGCCATCTACTCCCCACCCTCATTCTGGGCTACAAAGCTCCCTAAGCCCTTTTCCCTCTCAGAGGTGGCCCCTTCTGGGACCTTTGGCCACACAGACCCTGGCCTCGCCTCTAAGCCAGTCTTAACTCCAGGCCTCTGGCTCTGACCATTCCTCGCAGTGAGTGCTCCGGCCCTTCGATCGCTCTGGTCCTGGCCCTTGCATTGACCAGTCAAGGTTACTCCGGTTAGGTTATTGAGCCGCTCACCCTCACTCTCCCTTATGGGACCGCCTTCTTGGGCCGCCCCAAACACAGCTCATTCGATCACTAAGGCCAGCCTATGCACAGTCCTTCAGGCCAGCCCATGAAGACCCTACTGTATGTGGTCCACATGCAGTCCTTCAGGCCTGCCCACATGGACCCTACTCTTTACAGCCTTCGCATTTGCTTTCTCACTGGGCCCACTACTCCAGCCCCTCACTGGGCTCTTGGCCTTATGCCCCTTGGGTCTCAGACTTCCAGTGACAATGCCTGGACCCCTCGCCTGTCTCCTCTACAGGGTAACCCACCAGGTCGTGGGGGCCGGAGGTCATACGGTGCCCCATACTCGCCTTTCACTAGGGAGGCACTGGTGTGGCATTTCCTAGGGACCACCCCACCAAAGGCAGCCCAACCATACCACCCTACCCTAGCAGGGTGTAGTTTGAGGTCATTCCCCAGGACCAGGAACTTCCTCCATCCCCATAGTTCCTACCCTTGACCTCTCGGTGTTCTGGGAGCAGCAGCTCCAGCTGGGTGATGTTATGCCCCTGGCTCCCTGCAGCAACTGCCGCTTTGCTCCAAGGGCCTGGCTTTATATTGAGACTGCTCAGCCCCATCCTATAATCTAGGAGCCCTCCTGTGGTCATCTGACTGCCTCATTAGGCCTCATGGCACCTGCCAACTGCTCCACAGCCTGTTCAAGCCTCGTAAAGTGGCAGGCACCAAAGGTGAACTGTCATATTCCAAAAAAGCCAAAACCTTACCTGACTTGTGAGAGAGTACTTTTACAGTGTGGAATCTGAGCAACAATGGCAAACATTGATTGCACTAAGAATTCACTCAGAATTAATTTCAGATTCTCATACTAGAATCCTTACCACATCTTTAAAACGCATAGGTCAAAGCCTTGAGTCAGTTCAAACTAAATTTACTGCCAGGAGAATGCTATATACGGAAATACAAGGTAAAACCACTAGTAAATAATATCTTTATATCCACATACATATTGTATATAGACGATTCTACAGAACTGTACCACAGTACTGACAATACCAGGCAAGGTTTGCAAAAGGAAGTATACCAATAAATCTCTGCAAATGATTAGAAAGATATAATGCTATTCACTGGGCACAGTACAGGTTTCACCTCACAGAGAGAATAATAATGTAGCATTAGAAATAGTTTTGCAAGCTAGACTTAAAAAATGAAAGCACTATAAACACAAAAACAACAAAATGCTGGAAAGAATGCTGTAATAGAGGGAACCTTTTTTATAGCTTTGGTGAACATTGAAAGTTTTCTGGTCTATTGCTGGATATTATGCGAGATATTTCAGGCACATAGCCCCTAAAGTCCCATTTTTATTCTGTAAGGAAAAGTATACAAAAAGAGATGCCTACTGCATTCAGAATCCTCCCAAATCCAGACAATAAGTATATTTAGGCCAAGTTTTTCAAAGGCATTTAAGAGTTAGATGCTTAGATCCCACTGAAATTCAATATGAGCTGAAAGTCCAGTGCCTATAGGCACCTGTGAAAATCCCAGATGAAACCTGTGTAAAACCAGTAAACTTTATAATAAGAAGAATTAAGTGAAATCCTAATACAGGTTTCAGGCATTCAGTTAACATTTAGAATATTCAGGGAAAGATGGAACAATTAAGTCAAACTAATTAAAAGCAAGTCATTGATTATAGGAATACCTAATATCAATTTTGCTGTACTCTCTTCCTGTGTCTACTGATGACATCCTTTCTTCTAACCCTAATGTAAGTAAATCGTGAGTATTCAGGAATACTTTGTTCCTTTAATAGAATTTAAGTGATGAGAGCTGGTGGGTTTCTTGGGGATGCAATGTTAACAGTCACCCAGATAGAAAGTGTGCTCATTAACTTCAATGGGCCATAGGCAATAAGCAGCAATGCCTTCAAATTGGCACTGTTCATAAAGCTGCATAAAAGTTCCCCTTTATATAGGAATTGTGTGCACTGTGATACATTGGAGCCTTATGCAGCTTGACGCTAGCTCCAACCTAATGACACT
>NW_005841938.1:1688419-1693433 GCF_000455745.1 Alligator sinensis | reverse complement strand
CTAAACTGACTGCGAAAGAAATGTTCTGTGTTGTACTTAGAGCTGTGATTACCTTTTAAGTATGGCTTGAAAGGGTTTCATAAGTATAAATTTATAAATTATGCATGTGAAAAACAGTTCACGTGGTTTCAAATAACCTCTGGCCTCTGACAGATTGCGGTGGGGGGAGGGAACGGTGCTTTACTTTATGTTCGGTGCACCCCTATGCTGAGCACAGCACATGTCTAGAAGAGAAACCAGGTTAGTTTGACCTGGCTTGCCCAGTGTCTGTATAAATTGCGTGCTTCAGTGGGGCTTTTTTGTGCTTTTTTCTAATAGCTGGTTGAGTCAGTGATTTTATCTAATAGCTGATTGAATCGGCACAATTTACACAGACGCTGGGGAAACGGGTCAAACTGATGCAGGTCCTATTCCAGTAAAGCTCCGGGTTTTTTCCCCCCATGTCTGTCAGTGGCTAGAGTGAAAGCTTGGTGGCATTGAAGTCAAAAGTAAAATAAACTTTTTCTTCAGTGGGGCCAGGATTTAATTCCTGAAGTTTCCAAAGATTGTGTTTGAACTAGTTGAGTTTCCTTATTGTCAACTATTTTTGCAAAGCCTTTAGGCAAGGTTAGGTTTCTTGGATTTATTTTTATTTGCACTGGATTACCCAGAAATGGCAGTGAGATCAGATTTTGACTCAGCTACAGAAGCAGAGGACTGATTTTGGATAACCCAATTACCCTTTGCAAAAACTAGCCAATGAAAAATAATGAGGAGACTGGTTCTCAGTAAGGAATAGCATTACAAAAGGAAACTACAGGCTCCTGACAAGAATATTAGGCCTCACTTGATTCAGAAAACTATCTTGGGGAATGTTTTCTATTTTAAACATGGATATAATTGGGTGAGCCAAAAAAAAGGAAATTAGTAATGTTGGCATGATACAGCCACAGTGGTCCAGGGAACGTGTGAAAGGCAAAGATTTTTGAGGGCAATATATTTTACTGGACCAACCTCATGCTTTGGATAGAAATTAATAATGCAGCTTATAAAGAGAAAATTTATAAAACCCTGGACAAGAACCAGAGGTCAGAAGCCCTCATCCAGCAACCAAGGAAGTCAGTAGTCTGTTGGATCAAATTCTTATCAACTCAAAGATTGCAGAAGCAGTCAATATCAGAGTAAGAATTTGAGAGGACCTAGTATATACAGCCTGTATATATTTCATTAATCTAATCTGCTGCTGAAAGATCCCATCAGCCTTGAGGCACTTTGCCACATGACAACAAAAAGAGAAGGTACTTACCGGTAACTGGAGTTCTTTAACATGTGCCAGCTGTATGCCAAGTCTACTGGGTACATGCATCTCAAACTCAAGACATTTTTTCCCCCAGCATTATCCAGGCAAGCATGTGTGCACCCTGCTTGTCCTTGGGCTTTAAACTGATGGGATACACTGATCAAGCCTCTCAACATTATTAGTTGAAAAAGGCAGTGGTCAATTAAGAGACAAGCCAGGCATCCCTTGGTAGAACTGAGGGACACAGTGAGAGGTTACTTCAACTCTAGTAGATAATCTAAAATTGCTGGGGAAAAAGACATCTCAAACAACACCAACCCCAACCTAGTCCTGTTTGCCACCTCAGTATATCTAGAAGAACTTCCTTGGCATGGAGAAGAATGTCTCCGACACCTTGACCTGTTATTTGTGAAGGGATACACCTGCTGAGGTTGTCTACGTGGCTAGCCTGAAGACCTGTAAGGTGCACTGCTGCCAAGTGTAGCCATCTACTGGTCTATATGCCAGTGCCAGAGGCCGGCTGCCTCCTTGCTTGAGAGGGGAACATCTCAAGTTGTTTTTTTTTTGCTGATAAAACTTTAGTCAGCTTTGTCTATTGTGAGCTGGACATGCTGCCCTGCAGTATGATGTAGTGATTACTGGCAGGTTTTGAAGGCCACTGGAATGCCAAGACGGTGATAAGTAGCTTCATCTTTCCAAAGACAGGGACCTTGTGGTATGATAGTATCATTATCAAGCTTCTGGCCTACCAGAGCATGAACTGGGTGGTGAACAAGCAACGTCACTCTTAACATTCATGTCTTATGGTTTTGCTCAGGCAGTCTTCTCTGGCCTGGCACAGTAGTTCTCATACAGGATTCACCATCTGCTTCTCCCACTCCCCCCAAGCACATCCCCCTGCAGTACAGCTTAGGTCAGTGATTATGCCCTATGTGTGTCACTGTATTACAGCCTGGAACAGTTTTTATCATTAATTATAATTTGATGTAGAAACCCTTTCAGATTATTATTTTTTTCATTATCACATTCCTGCCTAGGAGGGGAAAAATTCTTGTCCAGCGTTGGCAACTTACAGCAACATTTAACTTTGAGAGTTCTCTCCTAGGGTTTAAATAGTTTTGATTAATTTCTGCCTGTCTAGAGAGAGGCCAACATTGTGCTGAAAGGAAAATATTAAAACTACATTTTAATAATGATAATCCACGAGGTGTAAACTCTCAGTGATTTTCACTGATGCCATTTTTTGATCACAGGGACTGGGAATGCGGCCACCGCTATGCTACCAGAAGGGGATGTAAACCATAACAGATAATTAGCTTTCTGTTGGTTTTCCATATGCAGTATATAAGGGCATATTAACATATATTGCATAGTTCTAACTAGAATGTCCTATTATCACCTCCAAGCTTTGGTTTATAAAGCTTTTTTATTATTTTACATTATTTTTAAATATCATGTATTATTCAGTGTGGTTACAAAGACTAGTTCACCATGACAGGAGGAAGCAAACAAATATCACATTGAGAATAGAAACATCACATTGAGCAAACAAATTCGAAGATGAAATTTTGTGCTTTGAAATGTTAATAGTGACCACATGCAACCCTATTTGCTCTGTGATTATATTAGATGATAGCTTGCAGGCCATTTCTTTGTTCTGTCTCTTATTTTCAGATGCTTGAGTACCCACACCTGACCTAACTTCTGCAAGAGCTATAAGCATTCAACATCTCTGAAAAATCAGATTCAGAACTCTTAATTTTAAAGAGAAAGACTACGGCCACTTCTCTCTCTCTCTCTCCCTCTCAGCTTTGAGTATGCCCATAACCTGATCCCCAGGGTTGCTATCTAATCTACTGACAATGCTCTTTAGGGAGACTGTTACTTTGGTCTCAAAGAGTGTAAACAGACATCACCCATTGTCCCATAGAGTCAAGCGCCCACTGCTTCTTGGGCATTTATCGTATAGCACAGTGCATGGACATCTGTGTGCTTGCCACCATAAAAGTGTTTATGACAGCACAAGGGCAACACCTGTCTTCAGCCTACATCCCTAATTCAACAAGGTATTTAATAGGGGTGTGTGAAACGGGCCCTATTCAATTCAGGTTCAGCCCAAATTGGGGTCAGTGATTCGATTTGTTGATTTGATGGAGATTCGGCCTGAATCGGTGGCCGAATCTTTAAATTGAATCAGAGGACCCTTTAATCTCTCTGAATCAAATCAGAACCCTCCGAATTGATTCAGAGAGATTCGGAAAGATTCGGCGATTTGGACATAGACACGGTTTTAAATGTTTTTTCTACATAACTCTAGGTAGCAGGTGGCTCGTGAATGCTGCGATGCTGGGTGCATGGAGTGTCCCACAGAAATGCAGGGGGCTCCCCAGCATGCTCAGCAGCAGACCTAGAAGTGGACCAGAAGCACGTTCAGTCCACTTCTGGGTTCACCAGGGAGCGTGCAGGGCACCCCCCATGCTACCCCTGGCTTGGTGACTGGCCATGGGGGGACCCCAGATGCGCCCCCAGACCCAGGAGGCACCAGTCACCGAGCCCAGGGCGCATGAAGAGGCCCCAGTGGACCCAGAAATGAACTGAAAGTGCTTCTGGTCCACTTCTGGGTATGCTGCTGAGCATGCTGGGGAGCCCTCTTTGCTTCTATGGGACACTCCATGCACCCCAGCATCGCAGCATTCACAAACCCCTGCTACCTAGAGGTACATAGAAAAAACATTTAAAGCAGTGTCTATGTCCAAATCAACAAATCTTTCCAAATCTCTCCAAATCGATTCGGAGGGTTCCGATTCAATTCAGAGAGATTAAAGGGTCCTCTGATTCAATTCAGATTCAGTGATTTGGTGACCAAATCAGGCCAAATATCCACTGGATCAAATCAGAGACTGAAACTTCACACAGCCCTAGTATTTAAGCATGTAATGAATTTTAAGCAGGCAAGCATTCCCACTGAAATCAGTGAGGTTATTGCCATTCTTGAAGTTTGGTGAGCTGTTGAGGGCCAGAGCAGGAGGTGTTGATGCAGCCTCGGTCTCCCACCATGTCTGTTTACACTGCCCAGCATGGCGGGGAGGGGAAGCGAAGAGGGGACTGGGGAGATGCCAATTGATTCTATCTGGCCCCAGGCTGGCTTGCCCCACACCCACCACCAGGGGTGCTGGATGGAGTGAGTGGGCAGGGTCTCCATGGAGACCATCCCGGGATCCCTACAGGCAGGGCACACTCGCCCAGGGAGATGCAGATCCTGTAACGAAGGATTCTTCGCTCCTTAGTGATAGCAATTCTATCTTATCTTGTTCCACAGTCTTTTTGCTTCCATACTCTTTGCAGATTTACTTCTCAGCTGTAGCAATTAGCATATACACGTGGTCCTACCTATGTGGCTGTCAGTGACATACTTTGGCATTTGATTGGTATTATTACTATCTTCCCTCACTTAAAGAAGTTACCTGATTCTTCAAGGAGGAAACATACTAGTAAATACAATTTTAATTTATTTCTCAGATAATTAATTTGAAAGATATGAAGGGATGGTGTGATTTTGTATCACCAGCAATAATGGAAATAGGCCTACATGCAGAGAGTGAAAATCTTTAAATAATTAGATGCAAATGAATTATCTGTGTGTTTGACATTCATTTGAATATGTAGTGCAGAAAAAAGACACGGCAAACTTGTAGCATAATTTGGAATATCCAATAAGGCAAAGTAATAGGGAAA